>NW_026057577.1:112461779-112696164 GCF_023721935.1 Panthera uncia
TGTATATATATACGTATATATATGCATATATGTATGTGTATATATATACGTATATATATGTATATATATACGTATATATATGTATATATATATACGTATATATAATATTTTTAAAATAGAGCTGTATAGGCCTTACAAAGCACAAACAAAAGTCATAACCTCTGCTTCTGGGGCCCTTCCCAATGCTACTGCTTTATTCACCTCTGCATTCCCAGCACTTAGTCGAGTACCTACAAATGACAGTGCTCAATAAATACGAGCAACTGAATGACAGAATGTACCCAGGGACTGTGGAAGGCAGAATAATGGCTCTCCAAAGAAGTTCACATCTTAATTCCCAGAACGTAGAATATGTTGCTTTGCATGGCAAAAGGGACTTTGCAGATGTGATCATATCATAAGACGGAGAAGTTGATAATGTTGGAAGCGGAGGTGATGGCTGTCTGGGGCCACAAGCCAAGAAACGTGGCAGTCTCTGGAAGCTGCAAAAGGCAAGGAAACAGATTCCCTCCCGGAGCCTCCAGAAGAAATGCAGCCCTGCAGACACCTCGATTTTAGCTCAGTGAGACCTTTCTTGGACTACTAGCCTCCAGAATTGTCAGACGATAAATCTGTGTCATATTAAGCCACTACATTTGTGGTAGGTAGTCTGCTGCAGCAGCAATAGGAAATGGAGGTGAAAGAGCAAACACAGACATGCATAAGGGCCACGTGTGGTGCATCCAGGATAGGACATGGGAGCTATGTCACCAAGGAGGGAGTTGTCAGCTCAATCAGCGCCCAGCTAGGGACCAGGACTGCCTCACTACTTCATTTCAGGGGTGCTGTGGAAGCGACAGAGTCTATAGGAATAGCTCCCCCTGGCGTCGTGCAGGACACAGCCTGTGCGACCCTATGGCAAGCAGGCGTGGAGAATGCTGCCCTGAGAGTAGCCGAGGGCAGGCTACGTGCTGGTTTTCTCTTTGCAACCTGAGCAGTTGGCATAGTGACTAATGTTTGGGGAATGAATGAAAAGTGAGAACCTGGTGGATCCTGTTCTACAACAGCAAGAATTCCACGACTGTGGATTGCTCTGACCCCACCCGGAAACCCAAGATTGGCAGCTACACAGTGGCCCTGGGCCTACTCTCCACTCTTTCCCCGCCTCTTACAGTGCCAGCAACACATTTAGCATAGAGATGTGGTGCCAGGGGCCCCCTCTCACCCCCCAGCCCACTAAACAACCACCTATCCTGCAGCCATGGAGAAAATACCTCTTCCTGGTAGACCTTGACTTCCTGTCCCAGCTTATGTGTTAGCGGACCTGAGCTTTGTGGAAGAGAGGTAGAACCCCCCCACCCCTTGTTGGGGTTTGCATTCAATGAACAAAGGAGGTTGCACCTCTCAGGTATGTTAGATGTTGGAGCTAAGTTATTTCATACTTGGGAGTTGTCTTCTTTCTTAGCGTGCTCCGGATGGTTAGGACAGTTAGTTGTCTCTTGAATAAGTATCCAACTTAACGTTTCATAAAGCGTGCAACGTCAATGCCACAGTAAGGCAGTGCAGAGATTCCCCAGAGCAGATCTGGGGGTTAAAGTGTGGCTTTCCTGTTCAAGTGCAGTGACCCCCTTCACAGGGTCAGTGTGAGGAAGAGCTGCTTTGTAATGTCAGCCCTCCTCCTACCACCTCATCTTAGGACTCTGTGAAACGCAAATGCTCTAGCCGAGAAGTTTGTTTTTGTGGTTTCTTCTCTCTCAGGGTCCCCCTCTCAGTAAGGGGATATCCAGGCAGAAATCTCAAAATTAATCTAGGTTAACCGGATGTCCTCTCCCTTTCCCTGGACAATCTAGCTTTTTAAATATTTCTTGAACCCACCCACTTCTCCCCTGTCTGCTCCCCACTATCCCTTTGAGCCCATTTTCTGTGCTTCAGCCAAAATCATCTAAATTGCAATCATTTCCCTGTTTGGTCCCTTTAGGGCTTTTTTTTGGATAGAGTCTGAACTCTTGCCTTGGCTTACAAAGCCATCATTTATTGAGTGCTTACTATGTGCTGGGCACTCTTGTAGGTACAGAGGATTGAGCAGTGACCAAGATTAGCAAGGGTCCTCCCCTCAAAACTTCACATTCTGTTTGGGGTGGTGTGGTTGGAGCTGGATAATAACCCAGGAAACAAATAAAGAAGGTAACTAGACATGATGTAGGGGCCTCAGAAGGATTAGCCACTTTATTTTTGTTGTTGTCATTAAGTTTATTTATTTATTTGAAGAGAGAGAGCATGAGCAGGGGAAGGGCAGAGACAGCGGATAAGAGAACCCCAAGTAGGGTCTGCTCAGCACAGAGCCCAAAGCAGGGCTCGATATCACGAACCATGAGATCATGACCTGAGCCTAAATCAAGAGTCTGGCTCTTAACCAACTGAGCCAGTCAGGCGCCTCAAGGAGTAGCCATTTCAAATTGAAAGTTCAGGGATGGCCTTTCAGCTGGACACAGCAGCAGGCGCCCTCTGACATTTACCCCCTCATATGTCTGTAGTTTTTGCCTGGCTGCTCCCCTCTCTGTGCTCAGCCAGGTTGGACCTTTGGTTCCTTGCAGTCACTGGTCTCTTTGTCTCCTATTCCGCCCCCTTGTTTCTCTCCTCTTTCTCTTGCCTGTCCCTCATTAGGTCTTTCTGGAAGCCATCTTCCTGCCTGCTGGAAACACCTTTCGTCCATCCCCCTTGACTAGGCTGAGTGTCTGTTGTGGTCTACATTTCCCAAGTAATAATCAAGCCAATGTAATGCTTGACTGGCAGTTATGTCATTCACCTTCAAACACCCAGGACCAATCGAGCATTCGGTATATTTGTGGGCAGCATAAGTTCATGCAGGGTGGGCACTTAAATCTGCCAGGGAGAGACACTTTATGGGCAGATTGCTCCTTTCTTCATAAAAACAAGTTGCCGATGTACCAACTTTCTACTCTCACCTGGGTTGGATATATTCTTCTTTTTGAGCAGCTTTCTCTTCTGATAGTCTGCAAGCCCTTTGGTCTTAGTAATTTCCTACCTCCGACTCCTGATAGCACTGGCACATAGGAGGTACCCAATTAATAATAAATCAGAAATCCCTAAACAACACCAAAGCCAAACAAGAAAAACAGAAAGCTGTAGTTTGGAAAAAGAAATGGGAACCATTTCTAAGGTAGAGAAAAATGAACCAAATAATCATCTTCTTGGGAGAAGTTATAGAGAAATATCAATGTTTATTTTTCCTGAAAAGTCTTTTACCCACCTGACTGCCAATCTTTGGCTTCCCTTCAACCATTTCACCTTTTATATAAGCACATAAAACCAGGAAGTTGCTCTGATTTTTGTTCACTTTGATTTGCCATACACATGTAATGCTGAAGTCACACCTTTTCCTTCACTGCAGGTGGAGATCACCTTTCTCTTTCTAGAATTTCTTGTGCTTTGATTTGCTTTTTACTATTATTTTGAGGCACTAAGAGCCACAAAAGTTGGGGCCCATTTGGAGATATGTGAGGACACAACTGGTTCCAGGCTGTCAAACCAGAAGTCTTAAACCGGAATCCTCGTTTTTTCCCTTGAGGTCATGGAAATTTCTAGCCACCCGCTGAGCCTGGAATTGATTTAGTGCCAGGGAGGTGAGCCGTGGGAAAATAGAACATTACTTAGTCATTCTCAGCAGTAGATTTTATGATTTAGAAAACATTTCCTGGCTTTGAAAAGTTAACAATACAGCCTCTAAGTCAGTCAAAAATCAGAGTAAGGGGATTCGTAATGAGAAATTCCAGGACTATATACACCAAGTGGGATAGCTAGTGGGTTTGTAATAAATTGTTTCGTCTCTACAACCTTATTGCTACAATCTGGTTTTATGGAATTATTATTTCATTATTAATGGCTGTTTTTAACTAGAGAGAAGAGTGCTTATACGTATCTGAAAAAGTGTGTAGAGATTAGATTCATCTCTGTAAGAGCTTTGCATCTTAGTGAAAACACTGGATTGGTGGTGGGGAATGCTTGGTTTTTGTCTTCGCTCTGTTTTCAAGTAACTGTTGACTCTACGTAAGTCCCTAAGCTTCTCTAGGCCTGAGTTTACTCAACTATAAAATGAGGGTCTCCCGGGTTAGTGTCTTTTGGTTCAATAAATGCTTGTTTTCTACTTACTTTAGATTGGGTTCCCTAAAAAGAGCAGCATGGGCGGAGATTCTTGTGCAAGTAAATTACTGAGTGAGGTGACCAGGAAAGAACTGTAAGAAAGGAGGGAAGCAGGATAGGGCAGGAGAAGAAACTAAGCAAAGATCTGGTTTTAATTGATCTAATATCGGCCTGATCCCAGAAAGGGCTCTGGGATATGAATAGCAACTCAGAGCTCTACGTATTTGATACGTCTGTTTCAATCAGTCAATGACCATAGGTTGCCCTCTAGGGCAGGGGGTATAATTTCACTGCAACTCCAGTTAAGCAGCTGGAGGATGGGTATATGAACCTTTTAAAGGGGATCTCAATGAACTACCAACAAAACCTAAGATACCACCTGTGTGTCAGTCGGTGTGAGATATTGGAGAGGGAGAGATAAAAAAGAGATGACTCCTGGTCATAGGAAACTCAGGGAATAGTTCAGGAGATAGACGAATAAACAAGTAATTTCAGTACAACATGGTGAATCCTAGAATAAGGGAATATACAGAGTGTTGTAGGAACAGAGAAGCAGACATTGCAGATCGTGTGCCTCAGGAAGCAGAATCTAAGGTGGAGAGAAACATGCAGGAGCCTTCCTTATTAAGGACTGTTCTTAGGATCAACATTTGAGGAATGGAAGGGAACTGGAATGGGAGGAGAGAAAATTCCACTTGCGATGCAGTGCCAATGGAACTGACCTTGAGGAGAGTTTTGAAGATGCTGGGGGCTCTCTACCAGCAAGGTTCATAGCAGCCAGGGTAGAAAGGCCTTTATGTCTGGAGGGTAGTGCATCACAGAATCCACCGCCGTCCACACCTTGTATCACTTGGAGCCACTTGTTTATGTAAATCCTGGGAATAGTGCCTGGGTGATAATCTTCATGTTCCTCCTTATTCGTCAATTCCTGTACCCTCAACTGTTGTCTCTGCTAGTCCCAGTGGCTATCTGATGGTGCGACTAAGGCCTTTACCCCTGAGGGGTCTGAGCTTTTGTCAACACACTCTTCTCAAGACAGGTAACTGCTTTATTATTTACTGCCAAAATAGTTCCAAGAGGCATCCAATAGAACCACATGGGCGCCCACGTATTCCTCTGTAAACGCCCTGTATAACAGTAGTTCTGCCTGCTTCTGATGACTGAGCGTCAATTACCCATCAGATTAGAGATGACTCTTCTTGCCTGCTAGCTCCTTGATATAATGAGACTGAAATGTCCAGGCAGCAGCTATAGCTTATTATACACAGAGAATCTTGCTGTGTTCCCTGGTGGAAACATTCACCTGTGGAAGCCAGGTGCTTTGAAACCATAGATTTCTGGCTTATGGGGATGGGAACACAAATCTCTCAAGTGGGACACTGAGAGTGATGGTGAACAAGGCCACTCCTATCTACTTCTTGTTCCCAGACCCATGCATTATACTTCCCGGAGACACAGCAGGAGGTGTTTAAAGAGCTTTAATTTAAAGAACAACATCAGGTTGTTCCTACACTGTCAAGCCCTCACTTTCAGCGACATAGTATATGATGTGCCAGTGGATCCTATTGTCTTAGGCCCATTACCACACCTTCCTTGGAGTATAGGGCATGTCTTTGATTGATGTGATGTTATTTGGCATCCCTTATTCGTGGATTAAACACTCCATGAGCTTTTCAGATGATAGCGCTATCTGAGTCAAGAAAGATAAATATATACCCAGAACATGTGTCTATTTTTGTGGAAATGAATCACTGACAATTCTAAAGAAAAAGGGTTTCATTGAAGTCGGCTCACCACCAAATGGACAGTTGGCGTCTCTTCAAGGGATAGTAACATATTAGGGATTGGTGTCGGTCTGTTGGAGACATGTTGGGCATTCAGCAGTAGCAGTAACTAGGAAAGCCTTGGTAAGAGGGAAGGAACCCGGACTGTTGGGTGCATGCATAGACTCCACCCCGCCACCATGGCTACCTCATCATGAGCCTGTTGTGCCAACATCATGAGCCTGTTGTGGCAGATGACAGAAGCTGGCTAATGTCAAGTGGTCAAGTCACTGTCTGTCTGGTTGTTTAATGCATAGTCTGTGGTGGATGTTTTTTTGGCGGACATTAACATGCAATATAAAGATTTTCCCGCTTCCTGCATCAATCCCAGACTTCCTCGTTCCTACTCTTTCAATCTTTCGCATTCTAGGCTCTTGACCATCTGGCCAGGCCATTTGCCACTCTTTATCGGTCTTTATTTATTTGACTCTCAGGCCACTTCTCTCTGTGTAAAGTAGATGGCTAGGTGTTCCACCCAGAGTCCTATCCATTTGGAGGACTTGCCCTTGCTAGTGGTTTTCATGGCCACCACTAAGAGGAGCTATGGTGCGGTTGGAGTCTGTTTTCATCACGCATCCGTAGGATGAAGCTGGCTCATCTGTGAACCACGCTCAGGTGTTTTGTTCCTCCATCAGCTGGCAACACGGGATTCCCCCATGCAGCCATAGGTGTGAGCTGATGAAAGGTGCTGGCACAAGAATGGTGATGACTGGAGCTCTGGGCTGCCCTCTTGTGCACTTGCTTGTGCCTTCTTCTGGTCCTATTTATGCTCAATCCTGGATGTACCACTTCCATCTCTTTCATCCAGCTGTCATGGTCATTCTGTCACGTCTGTCTCATTGATAGTGGGTCGTTGCAATTTCTATGCATCTAGGAGCCACTTTAGCGGTGAGTTCGCACCAATTTCCAGTAGTCTTTTCCAAGGTATTATAGCCTGTATCCCTGGAGAGTGCCCCAACTTTATGCTTTGTCCCCTTGTTCAGGTACCCTCAGTTGCATGTGTGTTCTTGCAGCTACAGGCAGTAGAATATACCTGGAGCGGTCCTACAGCTACACTAGGATCTAGTCCTTTTCTACCGATATCAAGCCCAACAGGTCTCCACACAGGTTATGCTGTGACTTAACCTTTGTTTTTGGCCTAGCGGCCAGGAAGAGAGATGGTTGTGTATCTTCAGAGGTCAGATGTTACTTGTGAGGAGAGGCCTCTGCATTCTCTTTAAGCAAGGCACGTGCCAGCCTTAATAGGGGAATAGGCCACTTCTGCAGGCTAAGAGGGTTCAGAGAGATCTGGGGACCCAAGGTATTTGAATGCATCAACCCAGATGCCCCCAAGTCCATATGTCAAGGTCCTATTTCTTTTCCAACCAGGGCCTTAGCTTTGTCAGAGCAAGCCTATCATAGAGGAGACTTTAACTCTATTTGCAGCTGACTACTCTGACGATTAAATCCTGAGTGGGAGTCTTACCTTCTACTGCTCTCCTGCTGTAGGAAAGGAGAAAGACTTTATATGCTACCAGGGAAGCCCTCTAGCTTGTAATTGTCAACTAATCTCTCCTAGTTTTCCCTTATCTTTGTCCAAAGCTTCATTCAAACTTAGCAATAAACATCCAATTCATAGTCCTACTAGCTATTACTTGCCCCATATTTTTCATAGCCTGATCGTTCATAGCTGGCTCAGGTGTTCCCTTCTGCTCTTACACCAGTTCACCACCAGTGGTTTGAGATTATCCCTGTGGGAGGGAAGGAAGTAGAATTGGGTACATGGCGAAATAGACTTGGATTCAGTTTCAACGGAAGCCTTGGCCACCCTTCTTGAGAGTTCTGAAGAGGGACTGACCCATCAGAGCTGTTTTGAGTTGGGGCAAGAAAATATTGAGCCTTTGTACCCCCACATCAGATCTGTGGGCCACCCCAGCTTTCTTCAGCAGGGTCAGTCCCTGAAGGGAGATGACAATACAAAGTGGAATGGCCATTGTGTAATAAATTTACTAACTTATACTTCTCTTAAAAATGTTTCCCTAGCATCTTTTTATGGTGAAAGTTATGTGGAGCTCAACATCATAGAAGTTTCCTCTGAGTTATCTCTTCAATTAAAATTTCAAACCAGCAAACCACGGGGATTACTTTTTCTTGCAGCGGGGAAAAATGACTACTGTATTATAGAACTTCTATCAGGAAACTTACGGGTAAGATTTTCTTAAATCTTTAAACACATGTAAACATCCAATTACCGGAGGAAAAGCACGAGAGAGAAAGAGAACAAAATAGCTGTCCATTTGATTACTATTACTAGAATAAAGTCATGTGCCATTTGAAAAGTTTGGATCTCCTCCGAGTTTACCAGCATGCCTGAAATATTTCAACTCTAACATTTTTTAACCTCACTGTATAGCCCATAAATGTGGAAAGCAGTTTTAAGTCCAAGTTTCTCCCCCGCCCCCCACCTCCCCGCCTTATGAATGGCCCTGTTTTCTCAATAAAATACAGTGAGATGAGATTGATTAATGATGATTCTTTCTGTTTCAGGTGAGGGTGAATTTGGGTGCAGGTAAACAAGTGCTCCTTTCTGAGGAAAGACTTCGTACAGATGACCTGGTTTGGCATTTAGTGGAACTGTACTATGTTAAAAACAATGTCTTTCTGGTTATTGACAAACATTATGAGACAACGGGCCATATCACCGGTGAGGTGCACAATTTGCACTTTCAACACGGAATCTACATAGCAGGCCACGGTGGACTTGATGTCCCTTACCTGAATGGAGAGCTCCCCAATTTCCGCGGATGTATGGAGGATGTGCTATTTAACCAGGAGGAGATCCTGGCATCCCTTAGATCTTACCCTGGCTTTAAGAAGGTTTATGAAGTGTCACTAGGATGCAGTGACGAATTTTTTGCAGGAGAGGGTGAAGCCATCAATTTCTTTAGCTCCAGATCCTACGTCACCTTCCCAGAATGGAAGGTGCCAGGGGAAGGGCTATTGGAATTTGCTTTACAGACTGGAACTCAACAAGCCTTACTTTTATTTCAGTCAGGCAGAGAAGGAAATTTCGTTGCTTTGGAAATAGTTAACGGTCTATTGAGGGCTCATGTAGGATGGACCAAAAGCAACACCCAGCTCTCTTCGTTTAGCTTAGTTAGTGACAACAAGTGGCACGTTATTCAACTGAAGTTCACTGGAAGTTATCTGGCCCTGATGGTGGATGAGCAAGGGGTAAGGACATTGCTGCCTTTGCAAAGCAAGCCATTTGTATCTGAAGGCCCCCTCTTTGTGGGAGGTCTTAATGCCCGTAAGAGAGAAGAAGTTAAGAAGTTAGGATTTGCCTCTGTGCCCCAGAAATCTGCTCGAGGAGTTTCTTTCAAAGGATGCTTAAGAGGCTTGGAAGCCAACTCAGAAAAGAGAGCATTGAAGGATGCCCTTGTTTCCAAAGATATAGCTGCTGGGTGTAAAACGAGGAGTAGTGATAATGAAAATCCTTTCATAACGACAATGGAAAACCTGCTTCAGTCAGAAGTTCCCCTTTCCACCACCGTTGTTGAGGCAGGCAAGCCTTTTTTTCAAGATGAGAGTAGCTATTTCTTGAGTCTGAGTAACTTGGAGATCCAAGAAGGTGGGCGAGCCTTACTGGAACAAAGGCATATGAAAGTGGATGTGGAATCTGAAGATTTGGGTATCCATCATTCTCAAATTCTATTTAAAATAGAGGAAATGCCCCTTCACGGGTTCCTTCAATTAGATGTTTCCCCTGTTCAGGAAATGGAGAAAGCTTTCACTATGTTAGATTTGAGGCAAGGGAAAGTTTGGTATGTCCATGATGGTTCAGAAGAACCTAGGGATTTTTTCACATTTTCAGTCTCTTCCAACAGCAAGCAGAAAATGCCATTTTATCTGCAAGGCCATGTTCCCTATGTGTTCAACATTACTGTCATTCCAGTAAATGACCCCCCACACCTTAAGCTCCCCGAAGGAAACTTGCTTCTCTTGTTTGAGAATTCTAAGAAACGACTGACTCCAAATATAATACACGTGTCAGACCCTGACACAGATTCCTTGAGTCTTAGTTTCTCCATTCTTGGCAACTTCAATTCAGATGCTGGGTTTTTAGAAAACACCAATGATCCCGGGAAAGCGATTAATGGTTTTACACAGGGGGATTTAAGAGATGGCAACATTTTCTACGTGCACAGAGGTCCTCGGAACTCCCGGATCCTTCTGAGAGCAAGTGATGGAGAGCTGGTTAGCAATACAGTAGTGTTACGGGTCATGGCTGTTCCTTGGGGCTTTGAAGTGGCCATTAGAACCGGTGTCGTTGTCCAGCAGGGTGGCACAGTTCTGATTACACAGAGTAACTTGTCGGTGGAGGTTAATGGTGAACCCCATGAGATGGAGACCCACTATGCTATCACTCAGCCACCCCAATTTGGCCAGATTCAGCGGCAGGGGTCAAGTGGCGAATGGAAACAAGTTAGTACCTTTTCTCAGCATTCCATTGATCGGGGTCAGGTCCGGTACCATAGTACATTTCGAGAATTACAGCTAGGAAATGTTACAGATCACTTTAAATTTAAAGTTAACATAGAAGGAAAAGTCAGCGAGGAGCTAATGTTTCCGATTACCGTACGGTGGCTAAAGTTTACACTTCTCAAAAATGTTCCTCTTAAGGTCAGTAAAATAAACAGACAAGTATTGAATTCTGATCATTTGCAGGCTGTGACAGAGGGTGTGGACGTAGCTCAGAAGGAACTGCATTTTAAGTTGCTGACCCCACCTAAGAAAGGAAAATTGCTACTTGGCAATAAAGTGCTAAAAACAAACTCAGTCTTCAGCCAACAAAACATTACAGACTCTAAGATAAGTTACGAGCCACAGGAGAGGCCCAGGGAAGACACACAAGATACCTTTAGGTTCTTGATTGTTGCGAAGCACATAGCATCAAAAGATTATACTTTCAGAATAAACTTCGAAGCAGATAAGACACGCGTTACTGTGACTCACAGAGGATTATTTGTAAAAGAAGGAGAAGGGAAATTAATTACAAAATCAGAATTATTTGCTCAAACACTGGACAATCAGACCTTCCAATATAAAATCACCCAGAGTCCCCAACACGGGAAGCTGAAACTGATTAACTTGTCAGATCCTTTGAGAAGTCCTGACGATATCACCGCATTCACTGATCAAGACCTAGTGGGCGAGCGACTGATGTATGTTCACGATGATTCTGAGACCCAGTGTGATGAATTCCTCCTTGTGGCCTCTGCCATAGCACCAGGCCAAGACGGAGTGGTCAGGGATCTTGACACAGAGCATTTATCTACAGAAATCAAAGTTACCATTTCTGTAGGGTTAAAGAATGATGAGAAGCCAGTGCGCGTGGTAGATAGGGTCTTTCATGTTGTAAGAAATGGCCAGCGCCTGCTGACCCTGGCAGATCTCTGTTACCATGACCCCGACTCAGATTTTGATGATGGGCAGTTGCTCTATACCCGGCGGGGCATCCCAAATGGGGACTTGGTGACAGCCAGTGACCTCTCTCAGAAACTATACCAGTTCAGGCAACGTGACCTTCAGGAAGGGCGAGTGCTCTTTAGGCATCGGGGTGCAGACTCTTCTCGCTTTGTGCTGTTCGTGACGGATGGTGTCCATTACACGTCCTTCCTTCTAGAAGTCAGTGCCTCAGACCCTTATGTCCAGATAGCCAACAACACGGGGTTGCTTGTACAGAGAGGACAGGGCAGCAGCCTCACAGCAGCTAACCTCAGTGTCACCACGAACCAAGATATCAGAACGGACCACGAGATCGAATTCCACATGGTACAGCCCCCGAAGCATGGCAGAGTGCTGGTCAACCACTCAGTGTCCCGCTCATTTTCCCTGCACGACGTGAAGCAAGGCCATGTGTTTTATAGGCATGACGGCAGAGGCAATTCTGATATATTCAACCTGACAGTGAGAGTTAAAGAGGTGTATGTAGACGTAGGCATCTATGTGCGCGTGTACTCTGAAAGCCACCAACATGGCACCCAAATTCTGCTCCAGACCCTTGTTGTTGAAGAAGGAAAACCAGTAAAACTGAGTAGAGGAAGACTGCAGGTAGGTAGTCGCCCTGGCGGGCATTCTGTCTCTCCATGAGTAATCTGTTTGCTTCTAAGAGCTATTTTTGTGTTAATTTCCCTCCTGGTATTCAGAATGACTTTTTTTTTCTAAATGTAAATGCCATTGAAAAGAAAGGCTGGAAGGTTTCAGGATTTTGACACTACTGAGCTTCCTATAGTTGGAAATGGAATATAAGGAATCCTAAGTCTTGTGTTAAAGCTTAGTGCACACCAGCACACACACAATGTGTGTATGTTTAGTGTAGGATGCACTGGGAATGAGGAGGTGATGTGCGTATTAGAGTAAATTAAGAGATCTTTACGTTTTTCATTTCTTATAGAAACACTGCCAACATTTCATTTCATCTGAATTACATTCATAATGGGATGAAGCAGGGTATAAAAACTTAGGGCAACTTAAACGTAGAAAGGATTCCTTGAACAGCAGAGGATGCTATATTACACAGTTAATTTCCTTAATGTGGTCTCATTTGGTTTCCTGAAATTGATGGATAAAATTGGCCTAGACTTGTGGAATGTCTGGGGTGAGACCTCACACCAGAAGGTTTCCTGGGGCTCCTCCTTAGAAGCTTCCAGCAGGCAAAGCCCCACTGATCACACTTAGGAGATCATGTTCTTTTTAGGGTAATTCTGTATAGGGTGTATAAACTGTGATTTGTGACAACTGGCCACAAATACAGGCTATTCTGAATCTACCCTCAGGACTGCAAAGGAGTTTACTTGTTTGCGAAATGCAGCCAATAACATCAAGAAGAAATGAACACAAATCAGAAGCAATTTACTAAATGAGTTTGACTATCGGAATATGGGGGTCACCAGCTTTCCTCATTTCTTTTTTAGGATCTTGGAGAGTATGTGTTTCACCACCAGGGGGCATGTGTAGTTTAGTGACTATAAATCAGTTACAATGACTGTTTGAGATGGATTTTGCTGAATCAATAAATTCAATATATATTGAAAACGCTGAGCCAGTTAAAGTGGGAAAGAAAAGTAAACTTTCCTCTAAAGTCTTGAAATTTTAGTGATTCAGCTTCTGCTTCTTCAACCATTTTTATTCCTTCTCCTTATACCATTTTATTTCTTTTTACCTCAACATTCTGAGTCCAGGGTATCTTCCTGCTGAGAATGATGCCTTGTTAATGCATTAGTAGCTTTTCAAGTGTTGTTGACCATTACATTTCTTTGCAACCACGGCTAAATGCAAATATTGACATGGTCACCGGAACCAGACCCAGGCTTACACTGTGTATTAACCCTGATTGTAACTTAAGCCATTTGCAGACATTAATAGGAAACAATTTGGCTCATCAAAGGGTCTTGACTCTTATGAGTATTGTGTTTTTCTTTTTGTGTCTGTGTGTTATGTATAAAAACTCAAGGCTGTGCATGAAGATAATATTCCTGCAGAGGCAATGTTCATCGTCAGAATTCCGCCGATGCATGGATACCTCCGAAAATCTTTACCTGAAGAAGGCAGCTTGGGTGCAAATGAAAAGTCCCCTCTGATTTTTACACAACAGGATATTGATGATGGCAATATCCATTATGTACAGATAGCTCCTGAGCAACAACAGGACCATTTTTTACTGGATGTGGTGAGTGGTATCCAAGCTGTGAATGGAATTGAAATTTTGGTGGATATCGTCCCTAAGCGGATTCCTCTGGAGGTACAAAATTTCACAGTCCAGGAAGGTGGTTCCAAAGCACTTCTGGAAGACTATCTCAAAATTCCAAGCAAATATTTTGAGGGAGTTGACTGTGAATTTGTTCTGCTCAAACCACCACAACACGGTTATGTTGAAAATTCTAATTTTCCAAGAATAAAGCTAATGAAGTTTACCAGGAAACAGGTAATAAATCTCAGTTAATACATTTGGGTATATGGGATAAGAGGAAAAAATTGCTATTTGTTATTTAGATTAATGGACTCTCAGGAGTGATGAAACTTGAAAGAGGGTCCAGCTTAACCTCCTAACAGATGCTAGAAGCCTCTTCCATGGTAACCCTATAAAGAGGTCATCCAGCCATTATTTAAATATATTCAGCAATGGAGAACTCACTTCTTCTTGCAGTGGACACTTCCAGTTTAAAAACACGTCAAATGTTAGAAAGTTCTTTATGCTGATCTGAAGTCTGCCACTTAGACACTTCTCCAAGGTCCTGGCTCTGATAGCTCACAGAACAAATCAAGACCTCCTTTTGTAAAAGCTCTTTAAATATTTGAAAGAAAAAGTTATCAAGTTCCCTTGGGTTTTATCTTCTTTGGCTTAAACATCTCTAGGTTCTCCCACTTTGCTCCTGTGTCATGGGCTTCTAGCCCCTGCATCATCCTGGCTGCCTAACGCTAGAGGACCTCCACACTCACTGCGCCACTCAACGTGTCACCCAAATATTTAACCTAGACATGCTTTAGTCCCTAGTGGGTTTACTCCTTTATTCGTTCCATTATTCAATCAACAGATGCTGATAGAGTGCTTACTTGGTACCATGCCCTATGTGAGCGTAGTGCTATCAATGGCTCCATGGTCCAGTCCCCACAACACAATACAAGCTGGGTACAATCTAGTGTTCAGTGCAAAATAACCAATTAACTCTGGGCTGCTCTCAGGTTTCTTTGCTTTGGGCCAGGTTGGTATTATTGTGAGATTTGGCTTTCTTATCATGAATAAAAGAATGATTTCCATTCCTTTCTAAGTATTGAAAAGTATCTTACCACCATTTCCTGTATAAGATCCTAGGGATACGCACTCTTCAGGTTAGAGACCTTTAACAACCACCTGGCATCTCTGGGTATCTTTGTCTAGTTAGCTGTAAACCCATGTGGGCTGCTTTATTTTGCTTCTCAGGATTTCATCTTATCAACGGACTTGAATCGATTTATTAAACTCTTATTCTGTTTAAGTTGCTATGCAAGGTTGCCATGATAAGGAGCCATATTGCTTGCTCTCAGGAGATGCTGTGTGTGTGGGGGCGGGGGGGTGGGGAGGGGATGAGGCATACAAGCTTTAATATGAGGTACCCCCTTTTGATGCCTCACAGAGCATTCTTCAGTGGTGCTAAGGAAGTTCAGAGTTGTTACATCTGACTCTAATTGAAGAGAATAGGGAAGACTTCACAGAGGGAATAACATTTAAGCAAGACTTGAGGAAAGAGAGAAAGATCAGGGAGATAGCAGAGGAGAAAACATTTTTAAAAAGCAGCATGAACAAAGGCAACAGCCTAGCCAAGGACATGGAGGTATTAAAGTGAATTGGTTCTGGGGGCTGCGGAACACCCCGCAAGACTTGTGGATGGGCTTAGGAGCGGCAGAGAGAACTGGGGCCAGACTGGGGGAGAGTCTTGAATTACATGTTGAGAGGGTTAGACTGAACCAGGAGGCATCAGGGAGCCATGGGGAGAAACAGAGAATCCTGAGGACTGAAAACAACCTTGGAAATCAGTGCTTCTCTACTGGGGACCCAGGGAAACTGATCCTTTAATGCCTCCCTGCAGACATCTCTTCCTCATGGCTTCCGCCTCAATGGCTCAACAAACCCTCCAAGATGACCACTTGCTCTGGTGCAAGTTGAATCTACTATTGTTCACCTTGTGTGCTCTAGGTGAGGGAGAGAGCACTAAATTGTGGTCCTGTCTTGGCCAATTCATTATTAATTACACTTTGTAAGAAGCGTGTCTTTAGAATGGTTGGTTGAAATCTGTAGGTCAAGTCTGTGTGTTCCCTGGAGTATCTATGTGATTGTGTAGCCTTGTTCACAGTCAAGGTCATGTTTGTCTGCTCTTCCAGATGACCCCTTCACACTTTCTCTTCCTGTGTGACTCTAAGGTCTCCAGGTTTTGTGACATCACTGTTTTCACGTAAAGTGGCACTAATCCCTAACAACTAATGGCCATAGTGTTAGTGGCTGGGAGAAGGAGCCCCTGGCCATGTTTGCCCTTCATTCATTCAGCAAATTGTTTTTGAATACCTATTATGTGTCAGGCATGCCAGTTCTAGGTCCTGGGGATACAATGGTGAACATATCCAGCAATAATCCATGCTTTAATAATCTTTTCTCCTGGTGGAGGAAAGAAGGAGGCAGAGTGAGACAACAGACAAAACAAATAAGTGAAATAAATGGCATATTGAGTGAAGATTAGTGCTGTGGGGAAAAATAAACGAGGAAAAGGAGCTGGGAAATGCTGGAGCCTTCAGTGGGGTGTGTGTGTGTGTGTGTGTGTGTGTGTGTGTGTGTGTTCAGTGTCAAATCAAGTGGTCGGGAGGCGCCATTGAGAAGGCAGCATCCGAGGAGACGCCTGGAGGAGGTGACGGATGGGTGAGTGGGTAGATATGGAAGAAGAGCATTCAGGCAGAGGGAAAGGCAAGTGAACAGCTGTGTGGAGAGCAGGAAAGGGATTCCATGCTGTGCCGGGAGAGCTGTAGATGAGGTTAAGGAGGTCCAGCACAGGAGGGCCTTCTGCTTCTCCTTTAACATGAAGTGAAATGGGGAGCGAGGAGGGACGGAACAGTCTGGTGACAGGAGACCGAATACTTTTCAACCTTTTAAGATTTTCTGTAAGTTTGTTGTGTCTTTTAAGCTCAGGTGAGCTGATATCTTTCTAGTGTTAGAAGTCTAGAAATAGGCAAAGTCCCCACCAAATCTTCTCTTTGCCTTTGGATTAATGCATATTAAATGGCATGTAATTTGGGGGAGTACCACTCCAGTGAAGAAGCGATATATTTCTCCAGGAAAAATACTGAGGAGGCAACTTGTACTTAAATACTATGTTTCTAAAGCATTTTCGGTATAAATTCTCTCACATTCTGATCAATGCCATCTTCTATGTTTATTTTCAAATAGCTTAAACCAGCATCTTTCAGAACTTGTGCTCAGACCTATGTTCTGGAATTCTTCTGCCCACAGAACTCCAAAGAAATTCCCATAGCACCTTTGTACAGTGGCCAAAACTTTCCCTTGAGACTCTTCATGAACTTTTCAACTCATCAGAAACACCTCTAAGAGATCAAAAGTATTTGCTCAAAGGAAGTGCACCATAGGAATGGGCAAAGTTGAACAGTTGAATTCTTTGGCAGTATTTTATCAAAACAAACACAACCTCAGAGACTTTTTCAGAAGTTCAGCTACTCCTGTTGGGCTTTGGAAGTTGTCTGCCATTGTCTGTTTGGGTCACAGGCTCACTGAAGCTAAGTTCCCTTCCAGCTTTAAAACTCTCTTGGTCTCTAATTATGATCTTGTGCTCCTCAGTATTTTCCATCAGAGCCTTAAGGACATGAAAGGCATTCTGATCAAATTTGTGGTTGTTACAAATCCAAGAGGAATAATTAATTCACTTACTGACCGTTTCAGAATGAAAATAAGAAAGATGAACCCTAACAAGGACCTGAGTAAAGGTTTTCATTTGTGTTATCAGGGTGAGGGAAGTCTGCCTTGATAGACAATTTGGTTTTGATGTATTTCATTATATTCTGTCCACAGGAGATGTGTGGTAGCTAGTTATGGGTAGTGTCTGTTAAGAGATGTATCAAAAAATGATTGTGCTCTGGAGGAGGAAAAGGATTAGGAGGTAGCATGTATAGTCTCTCATACAAAGAACAGTTACAGAAATAATGCATGCTTAGTTCAGAAAAGGGAAGTTTGGGGAAACTTAATAGTTGCCCTGGTCCAGATGTCGCCAAACAACCGAAGTCCAACAAGTGGGTAGAAGCTTCAGAGCCTGAACCTAACATTCGGAATTGTCTAACAAAACATTCCACAACTTTAAACATTAGTCACTGTAAATAAGCAAGTAGAGTCTGAATTTTAGTGGGTGTCATTCCACTGGAAGAGCAGCCAAATGATATCACTTACCTACAACACATTTTGTTTGGAGAAATAGCCTTTGAACTCAGGTTTCCCGATTACCAGTCTAGAGTTCTCTTTACTACCCCATGTTGCAGCATCATTCCATTCCTCCTCAAACTTATTTCCAGGATGTGGCATCGCTTCATAAAAACTATGCCATCCATCAAAATCTCCACTCTGATTGTTGGAATCCAACCTCATAGGATGAACACATGCTTCTGTGTTTCAGAGAGGCATAAAAATTAGGATGATAGCAATGTGTTCCTGTTTTTAAATCACATTTCAGTAAATTGGTGATTTTTGTTATTGGTGGTTATAGGTGGAAAATGAAGCGATTTACTATGTGCATGATGATAGTGAGGAGCTTCTTGACAATTTCACCATCTTTGCAAATAGCTCAGAGCTTGGAAAACAGAGTTTGCCCCAAACTCTTTTTGTAACTGTGGAATCAGTAAATGATGAGGCTCCAATAATAACAGCCAATAACATCCTTAAGGTAAGTGCTCCTTGCTTTTTATCATAGTAATCTCAACACTACCAATTTGATTTTCTTTTGTATTATTTCTAATGTTAAATAACAAGACATAGGACTATGTATGTATAATTAACATATTCCTACTGGTTTTAAATAAATGTTAGTTGTTACCAGGACATTCTGTTTGGTAACAGTTGGGAGATGATGAATCCCAATGAGTTACCGTCAGATTGTATTTCTTGAGTGGGTGTCATTCTCACCGTATTCCCCAAGGCATAGCCTCTTCTAGTTAGGGTGGGCAGGTGAGCATCAACTCCCTAGTGTGAAGTGTGTGACGTTGGGCAAGTTATTTAGCCCTTCAGTTTGCTTTTATCGAGGTGGTGGGAAATGGAGGCAGACTTGTGAGGAGTAAGTGATAAAATGATGTAAAACTCTGCCACAGTGCCTGACACGTGGATGGGACCCAATAAATGGTAGCTGTCATTACTGAAAAACTCCAAGGCTGTACCAGTATTAGAATTAAAACAAAACAAAACAAAACAAAACAAAACAAAACAAAAACACTGTACAGTCATGTGACAGTCTTTTGCTGTTTCTGGGAGCTTCCATCACTCTTCACTCTTTCTGAGAATCCCCTGGGGGTGCTTCTTAGGCACTCACAGATAAAGAAACGTGTTTTGGCTGTCGCATGGTGTCCACCACTTGGCTCCTCCCCTGATCTGAAGCCTGTTTACGATCAAGTATCCCAATGCTTTCATTCAGCAGATTTTCTTGGTCTTAAATCACTCGTTCTCACTGATCCTTCTTCTAAAGACTTGGGCGTGAATTTGCTGTTCTGGCTTGGAGAATAATTACAGCTATTGTAGTAGTAAGTGCTCAAAAAAGAATTGTTAGCTATTTACAGTATGTGCCAGGTAACACTCTTAAGAGCTTCTAGCTCACTGAGATGTGCTACCATTTCCTTCACTGGACCATTCCTCTTTGGACAGACGAGGAAATCGCATGACAGCTGAATGACAGGCTGAGGACAGAGTGACAGCACGGGAGCCGGATGGCTTGTTCATGTCTTTTGTCATGCTCTCCAACAATGACTGACACCTAGTAAACAAAAAATATTTGGTGAAGGGAGGAGTAAATGAGAATATAAACTGTCAATTCCCCCAGCACTGGCCCACGTTTCAGAGACCGGGCTTTTGTCTCCACTCTTTCTTCCTTTAGTGTTAGCTGCATTTCTGGAAGAATCCTTGGCCCTTCGCACATTAAAGCTCCTGGGGGATTCATTCTTCAGATATGCCCAAGTATGGGAATCTGAAGTATTCACTTTGAAATTTGGATGAGACAAATCTTCCAACATATGTATGTGTCAATTTCAGCATTGTTTATACCTCTTGTGAGAGTAAATAATTAATAATAGATACTTTAAGGGTGCCTGGGTGGCTCAGTCTGTTAAGCGTCTGACCTCGGCTCAGGTCATGATCTCACAGTTCATGGGTTCAAGCCCCGCATCAGGCTCTGTGTTGACAGCTCGGAGCCTGGAGCCTGCTTCAGATTCTGTGTCTCCCTCTCTCTCTCTGCCATCCCCCCCCACCTCAAAAATAAATAAACATTAAAAAATTTAAAAAAAATAGATACTTTAGAAGTCCAGAGGAAGCTGGATAGTCATAAGGGATACAGGAGAGGTAGACATGAGCAGAGCTCACCAGGGGCTAATCTAATGAGAACATTTTATGTTGTTAAACATGTAAACATTCTGGGGTTTAAAAATCTGTTTTTACTTGCTCGAAATAGTTGGATCTAGGAATAGACTTGTTAGTGCTCTTATTTTACAGCTTGGCTCATTATTCAGCCTCTACGTTTTAAGTGACAAACTAATGGTGTTTATGCCTTTGTAACTTGTCACTTAATTTTGAGTTTACTTCCCGGTCATTGTCCAAACAGCCTGGGAATGGTTCTAGCTGGTCACATTGGTAGGCCTACCTCTGTTTTCACAGATTCTTGTTGTGCTAGTATCTACTGAATTCACTCTCAGCAAAGCGATCTGAGAAGTAGGTTGACGCCAGAGTGAGGGATTGTAGGTGTCAGCGATGATTAAAGCGCAGTTATAAAAGCTTACGTTTATTGTGTGCTTACGGAGTATAGTACTGGACATCTTCCAGAAGTGGTATCATTTTCACAACCCTACAAAGCATCTTGTTATGAATGTCCTCATTATAATGGGCACCCTGAGACCCAGAGCGGCACCAAGGGAAGGTGTGGGAAGTCTGACTGTCTCACCATCATGCTCTGCCGCTTTGCCCGCCACCCATGACTGACTCAGGCTCTGCCGGTGCATCCATGTGATCAAGGGCTGTCTTTATTAGTAAGAAAAAAGCCCCAAAGCTGTTGTGCCTCTTGCTCCTACCAAAGTGGACTTTACGGAATAGGTCTGCGGCAGTTGGATTGACACGCAAGCGTTTGCCCAGGAACCTCGGCAGAGGAGTTGGGCATTTTGCTGTGTGGTGCAAAACTGCAGGATGAGGAAGATCCAGGGGAGTGGCCTAAATCTAGACGGACATGGGGGAAGAGCTGGAGTGGGCTGAGGGACAGGAAGACCGAGGAATAAAGTAGTGAACTCTCAGGCTTCCTCGTGGAAAGGAACTGAAGCCCTCTCCTGGGTTTGGCTTGCAGCTTTGAGGTGCTGTCCGTTACAAGATGCACCATCAAGTTAACGATACTTTATTGTACTGAAAGATTCCCGTCCATTTAAGGCATTCAGAACATTAAAATGTGGGAGGAAAAATGTGTACATTAGACTGTGTACATTCTGTCTTCCCTTTAAATTAGCGAGATACAGTCTCTGCCATGAACTTGAGCTTGCTCAGGCCGTTTGCCCAGACCCTTTCCCCCCCATCCTCAATATCGGAGAGTTTCTCTCAAGAAAAAAGGAAGAGTAGCTGTGGGCAAGGGCCATTTCCTTTCTTCTTACCTTCTTCCCTGGATAGCCTGGATCCAGGCCAGGAAGGGGGCGACTTCCCAGTTTTAATGGATGTGGTCATTTGATACTGGCTCTTTCTGAATTTATTCAGTAAGAATCTCATTCCCTGCCTTGAACGTTCTGGATTAAAGTTAGAAGAACAGAGTTCAAGTGTTGTAACTTGCCCAATTTAGGCAAAATTTCTCTGAGACTCATCTTCCTTGACAGAAAAACCGTGATTGAGTTGTGGGTTGGTATATGTGTATGTGTAAAGATACATAGATTACATATATGTATATTTATTATAAAGAATTATATATATACATGTATAATAGATACATATATTATATATATGATAAGGAATTATATTATTACATATTTATTATAAGGAATTGGCTTATGTGATTATGGAGGTGGGCAAGTTCCAAGATCTGTAGGGTGAGTCGTCAAGCTGGAAACCCAGGAGAGCCAATGGTATAGTTTCCCTATGGAGGTCACAAGAAGACCTGATGTCCCAACTCAAAAGCAGTCAGACAGAAAAGAATTCTCTTTACTCCCAGGAGAATCAGACTTTTTATTCTCCTCGGGCCTTCAACTGATTGTATGAGGCTCACCTATGTGTGGGAGACTTCTCGGCTTTATTCAGTCGATTGACTTCAATGTCAATCTCATCCAAAAACATTCTCATGGAAACACCCAGAATAATGTTTAACCAAATATCTGGGCACCCCATGGCCTAGTCAATTTGACACAGAATATTAGCCATCATAGTCCCGAGATTCTATGCTGTCTTTGACTCTCTAAACAGAATCTTCTCAAGACCTTCAGCTTATCACATGACCACTTACTCTCCTTACTTGTCATCAGAGCTTGGAGAAGTGGCAAGAAGGGTTATCTGCAGTCTATTTGGGAGAAGGAGGTGGGGGCATAGAGGGTAGACTCACTGATAACATCTCAGACTCTGGATAGGACTTCACAGGCAGAAATCTGAATGTTAACCATTCTGTCATAGCATTTCAAATACACCCCTTTCTCCTGAAGTATTTTAAACAGCATGCCATTAAACCATGGGACTTGTGACTGGTTGGACTCCAAAGTCATTCAGTGGTGCAGGAAATCATTTCCGTTGTGACACCCTGGAGTTAGGACGTGGAGTTAGACCAACTCAGGTGAATCCTTTGCATTTTATCATGAAATATATTCTACTGAGTACTTTTGTATTCAAGTATGACCAGTAATTTCTGGGCATAGCTGACCAAACGTATCTGTGTCCACAAGGGGGCTTCATTTTCCTGTTTTTCAACTTTGGCTTTCAGTACTGTACATTTTGTTTTGTTGTTGTCTTTTATACCCAGAATAGAACCATTTGTTTGTTTCTGATAAGTACTTGTCATCACTAAAAAAAGCTTTGAGGGCTTGGGACAGTGGAAGAATTAGGGCAGCAAAGCCTGAGATTTTGACTGAAGGCCTAGAAGGGTCGGATAGTGGGATGGTAACTTTAGAAACACTTCACATCCCTCACATGAAGCTCAAAACAGAGGTCTGGGTTTTTAAACATTAGGATCATAATTAGGATTATCCTGGATTGTAATTAGGTCTCTAAATTCCACTGGCCTTCTGTTTAATTTAAAGGTGAATTAAAAAAAATTTATTCCAATAAATGCATTAAAATTTTTTTTAGATATGACTATTTTACCAATGACTGGGCACTAAATCGAGCCTCACCCAAAGCAGTGGGGCTGTGAACTGAACTAAATTTGGTTTGAGTGGAAATGAAGACCTGAAGTTACCAGGTCTTGTTTTGAGTGGCAGGTTTTCCACTTGTTTTGAAAGATGGTATATTACAGAGGCAAGAGGGGGCAAAAGGAGAGTAGCACGGGAGAGTAGCCACAGTGGAAAACATGCTTCATCCAGCTTCTGTATGCACAGTCCTGGAAAAAATGAGTATCTACGAGTCACAGGAAGAGAATGGCAGTGCATTTCCAAACCAGCTTATGTTCCTAAAGAAAGGAGAATAAGACACGTGGATGGATTTTAAAATGTAAAAAGTGAAAACGTAGAATCAGCGGCCTTGGAATTTTGTTAAATAGTCCAATTGTATATTTTAGAGACACTGGCGGCTTTCCGTGATGAACTGAAGACCAAAGCCTTATCATTTGAACATTAGGCTGATCAGCAATCCTGGGAGCGATTAAAAAACTGATGTCCTTAGAGGTTAGGGCTGAAAAGTCCTCAGTGGGCATATTCCCAAAGCCAAGATATAAGAGCATGCATTGACAGTACAATCATGAAACAGATGAACTATGCACCCCAAATTATGGAGAGATGCTGTGGAATTAAAGAAAAGCTGAAGTTCATGTTATAGAAGGGCTCCAGTAATGGTAATCATGATTTTTAAGTAATGTTAAAAAAAAAAGCGTATTCTATCTTTAGAACCAACTCTGATGAAGGATATGGATAATGTAAAGCTAATATTTATTGAATTCTTACTATGCGCCAGGTGAAGCTTATTCTAAGTACTTTATATAACTCAAATCACTCATTATCCGTAATAATTCTATCATTCCCAGCTTACTAATTAGGCAATTAAGGCACAGGGAAATTAAGAAACGTGCCCAAGGTTACATAGCTGAAATGGTGTATCATGCCTCATATGAAAATGTAGGAATCATGTATTTTCTGATATCCCTTTCTCAAATTCTATTTAAATAGTTATTAGATAATGAGTGGGAATGAATTAAGATATTTCATCAGCTCCCTACACTACTAAGGAAAACAGCCCCTTAGACCAGAGAGATAGCTTTTAAATCACTTAGGATTGAATTTTTAAACAAGTTGGTAACAAGCATAGATGATAAGGCTCTAGAGAGGCAGCAAAGAATGACGTAAGCTTGAAAGTATGCATAGTGTTTCTATAGGGAAGACATTTATAAATACAGATAGAAATATGAAATTTTAGTTAGCGATAATGCCACCCATTTTTAGTGTTAGTGAAATACCATGTGACTGCGTGGTTATAGAAACTCAAGACAGCCTCGTTCCATCAAATGTGATTCAATGTCTAAATATATATTTTCATCTCAACATGTTCACGACTGAATTCCTGATCTTAGTTCCCAAATCCACCCTATCTGCAGATCTCCTCATTTCAGTTGATGATCATTCTGTCCTTCTGGGTTTTGAGGCCCAAACCAGGGAGTCGTTCTTTCATTCTTCCACCTTTCCTTCTTCCACACCTCACCACATCTGATTCATCGGAAACCCTGTTGGCTCCTTCTTCAACATGCACCTAGAATTTGACCACTTCTTACCACCTCAACCACTTCTGGCCACTCTGTTCTCTCATCCCTCTCTGGGATTATTACAGTCACCTGCTAAGTGGTCTCCCTGCCTCTACCCCTGCCTTCCCTTGGTCTATTCTTGACACAGAAACCACAAGGGTTCTGTTAAGGCCCAGTTACTCCTCACCTAAAGCCCGACGATGATTCCCCATTGCACTCAAGTAAAAGCCAAAGTTCTTACAGTGGCCATCAAGACGCTGCAGGATTTGACCTTCCACTACGTTCTTGACTCCTCTTCTTGTCTTCTTCATCTCACTTGTTCTTCTCCTGCCATACTGACCTCCTTGCTGCTCCTCATACAGCTGAAGCTTGCTCTTACCTTTGGACTGTTCCCTCTGCCTGGATGTTCTTTCCCCAGATATCCACATGGCTCCTCCTTCACTTCCTTCCAGTTTTCCTCAAATGAGCCTCCTATTTAACATTCTCCCACTTCTGAGCCCCTCATTTTGATCTGTTTCACTTTTTTTTTCACAGTGCCAGGGAACTCCTAACAGTCCACGTTGCTCATTTCTTTATTATGCCTGTTGTTTCTTCCCCGTATCCCTTCATCTCCTCCTGCTGGAATGTAGGCTTCATGAGGATAGGACTCTGTTTCTTTTACTGATGAATTGTAAGCACCCAGAACATTGCCTGGAACATGGTAGATGCTCAATTAATGGTGAATTGTGGAACGAAGGTATTTAGGCAAGGTAAATATATCTTAAATTAGAGACTATTACTCAGAAATAATTGTGGATGAGCTACCCGCACAGCAAACATTGCAAGGCCATAGGCACCAGGTATGTGTTTTCCTGCAAGACAGGTAAGATAAAGGAAAATGTTTTCAGTGTGCAATGTGTGTTTTCCCTCAAATATTTAAAATCTGGTGAAATCATTCGCCTCTTAAAATAATAAATAGAAATCCTTAAATCAACCTCATGAAGTAGGTTCTAGGATTTTCTAAAATTCCATGTGGAATCTTTGCATATGCTTCCATCCTTAGCATATGCCAAGCGTACAGAAGGAGCTTAGCAGCCATCAACTTTTATTGTTATTATACTTTATGTAAGTAAATGTGCACTTTAAATAATTAATTTTGAATAAATAATTACAAATGCTATTTTTTAATTGGGACTTCATAAACCTCATAAATTCAACAAACACTACAGCATGTCCTGTATTTCATCAGGTATTTAATTATATGTCTGTTTTGAATTAAGAATCCTCATAGTTTAAAAGCTGTAGTGAATTGCTTTTGTTTTTTTTTTTAATTGTTATTTATTTTTGAGAGAGACAGACCTTGAGTGGGGGAGGGTCAGAGAGAGAGGGAGACACAGAATCCAAAGCAGGCTCCAGGCTCCGAGCTGTCAGCACAGAGCCCGACACGGGGCTCGAACTCAGGAACCGTGAGATCATGACCTGAGCCGATATTGGACGCTTTAATTGACTGAGCCACCCAGGGGCCCCTGAATTGCTTTAGTTTTTCAATCTTTGTGCAAGAAGCCAGAGTAGCATAGCTATCTAGTTTACTTGTGGGATGTGATTGGAACTGGTCTTTGCAAGATCTGTGCTTCTCTTCTTTTTAAGGTATGGGCGAATTCTGTCACCGAGATTACCAGTGGGGACCTCTGTGCGGAAGATGAGGACTCCTCCCCACAGGACCTCATCTACTGGGTCAGTCCACCCAGCAATGGGCATTTGGCTCTCAAGTCCTTTCCTGGCCAAAGCATCCAGAACTTCACCCAGGCTCAAATCAACAAGGGCCTGCTAGTGTTTGTACACACTGGTATGTCATAGAGAGAAACGATGTGAAATTAAAATATGTTTCAATCAGAGGCTAACATGAGAGTCAAACCTAGCAGTTGCTGACTGAAAACCACAAGCCATCCCCAAACCCTCTGGGCCCTGTAATTTTTTTTTTTTAAGTGGCACATTTTTGTAAGGCTAATGATAGCAAACATCAGAGAGCACCTATAACTCACACATGGCTTACTCACATGGTCATGTAAAGTCGATGCTCAAATATAACGTTCTCAGAGAGCCTTTTCCTGACCGCCCATTAAAAGAGCATCTAGTCTTTGTCCTTCCCCCTCCCTTACTGACTTCCTGACATGGTAGTAGAGACTGCTTTGTTTATTTGTTTGTTGTCTGTCTTCCGCACGAGAGTGCAAACATTTGTTGAAAGAATGAAATTATATTGAATACCTATTATGTGCCAAGTAATGGTCCTTATGTTAGAGATACATTAGTGAACAAAACAAACATTAAATAGGTGAACACGTGAATAAACTAATGAGCGACTATAACTGTAATTCTAAAAGACTCTGACATTAAAAGCCTTTTTTTTTTCCTTCCGTTAATCAATAATCCAAACAGTCACTGTAAATCTGCAGAAGGGGTGATCCAGCCTGGCTTTGTTTCCAGGCTGCCCTTGTCACTGGACAGGGAGGGGGAATGAGCCCATTCCCAGCCTGTAGGAATGAATGGGAAGGTGTAAGAGCCAGGGGGCATGATGGGAAAGCTGGCAGTCATACCTGGTCAGCTATTTTTATTAACTTCTTTGAAAATATAGTAGAGAAAATAAAGTTAAAAAAAAATCTTCTAAATTCAAATATAGTAATTTCCTAATCTTTGCAGTTAACGGAAAGAATCCCCAAATAATCTGAAAATAATTTATTATGTGAGCGCTCTCAACTAGCGGTTCCAAACCCGTAGCCTGAGGACCTCTAGGGTTAATTTTATTGCAACAAGATACTAAATCTACCACATACGGACCAAAGCATTGTTCCTAGACTGGATGATCTTTTCCATGTATGCATGTTCTCATTTTTTAAATGTGTGCAGATGTGCTGATTAATAAGATACAATTCATTTAAATAGGCACTGAATTAATAGGAAGTTTCCGCCAACGATGTGTGGTTTTGATTATTAGATACTGACAATCTGAGTATTATTAGACGAGGGCCTAGAAATGTTTTTATTTTTCGAAAAGATTATCATATTTTCAAAATCCGGAGGACTGTTCTAGCGACTCCCCCAAGGGAAGTTTCCGATTCCTACAACTATGTAGTTTGCAATGAAAAGGAATCATTGACTCTCTGGCCCTTGCTGGCACCGCAGGAAGTGTGGTCACATGACCCACTTCATTTACTCTGCAGAAGTTCTCTGAGCCATGCGAGGTAGTGACCCCATTTTAGAGATGAAGAAACTGAAGCTCAGAAAGATGTAAGTTGATCTGACCATAAAGCTGGGCTTTCTCCACTCTCTGCCACCCCACTGGAGGCCAGAGTCAGTTGAAGAACTACAGTGATTATTTGCAGTGAAGGACTAAAATGAAAATTAGCGCTCTGGATTCATTTAATAGTCAACTACCAGGTCCGTGTTCGCTTTTGGCTGGTAAGGAAAATAATTTCTCCTAAAAAAGCAGGAAGGACAGTTAAGGCAAGCTCTTTGAAAGTCAATCCATTCCATCTTCTGAACGGCTGCAGAGGCAGTGATGACCCTCAAAGTGGCTGGAGCCCAGCTGCAGGGGGGGCTGTTGCTGAGACCAGCTGGTCCCCTCAGCTACATCTGTCCATCATCGACCCCACACACAGGCTTAGGTTTAATTAGTCCCTCTTAGCATTTATATTTGCAAAGTGCTCTGCCATTAACCTAATTCATTTTTCACATAACAACCTAAGTAGGTTGATAAAGGCATGACGTGGGAGGCTAAGTGATTTCAGGCTGCCCTTCGCAAAGTACTGTCAGAAAGATCTGAGGTTGTACAACAGAAAATCTATAGGTCACCCCTACGCTCACGTTTCTGTCCTTTCCTCTTTTTGGCCATAGTGTGATGGTTAGGGCATTCCCAATGTACCATTCTAGTATTCATTTTGATGGAATTCCTTTTGATTCCATTCCCACTTTGTTTCTGGATTCGTGAAATGTTGAAAGTGCCTAGTGGCAGAAAGCATTCTCTCCCTAATTTCATGTTCCATTAAATACAACTCTCGACGTGCTATTTCTAGTGAAAACAAGCAAGCCAGCAAACAAACAAATAAAATTTGATTGTGGGTCCCTGTTTTAAATTAGGCAGGCTCAGAATTTTCTCTCTCTCTCTCTTTTTTAAACTATGACTCTTGAGTGTATTGGGAACTTTTATAAAGTCTGTAACCTTTTTTTGTGAGGACTCAGAATTCTGGGTTTGCATAGATAACAGAAACTCGAGAGGCTGGCAGGCCATTGATCAGCTCTTTATTAAATTGTGTTATTAAGGGAGTACTTGTACGTAACTGCAGAGTCTGACCCTGCCTTCTTTGTTCCTTGCCACATGTCCCTGAGGGCAACAAAGAGGACATTTCTACCCATTACATGATGCAAAGACCTGTGGGCCTCCAGATTTACTGCTGGCTGAACATTTTCAAAGGGTGATGGGAATGCGAACATCAGGCTGTCTACATTGTGAGCTTGCCTGGTGCTTTGTGAGTCAGACTGGTAAAGCGCTCCTGGGGACGGGATCGATAGGGGGCCTGTCTCAATTTCTGTAACACACACAAGTTAATTTATAACTTTATTGATAGCACTAATCCTTAGACAGAAGTGTGGGAGTACCTTTCTCCTCTTGGAGGAATATAACAAAAGCCGGGCCTGGATCACCTTCCCCACTCTTTGTCACCTTAGCAGAAAACAGCTAGTTTGAGTTCAGTGAATAATTAGAAATTATTTGGAGGGAGGGACTAAGTGTTATTTACTACCCCCTAGTTTTGACTTTAGTATTATTAAGTAAGCATTATCAATATTTCAGAAACTGCTTGTGTGTGTGTGTGTGTGTGTGTGTGCATGTACATGTGTGCAGCATGCAGACATTACTTTTGGTGGCGTAAACTGATTCCAAGATAATAAAATGCAGGTGATGAATATGTTTAAAAGATTTTTTTTAATTTCTTGGAGGTAACATCTTTGCTTTCTCTTATTAGGTCATGGCGGGGAGGAGAAATATGCATTTGAGACCTTTATTACTTTTAGTAATAAAGTTCTTTTAACTTCACATTTTGGCAACATTTGGTTTGCTGAGCTCAGTGACTCTATGAACACATTCTTCCGTTGATAGGGGGTGCTTGGCAGCGGGATCAGGTGGGAGACAGGGTGAAAGGGGGTGGCTTTTGCAGAACAACCAAAGTGACCAAGGCGTAATTCTTCTTTTGAAGGGGCCATGTCAGGAGGCTTTAACTTTCAGGTTACTGATGGTTTGAACTTTGCACCGCGACAAATATTTAGCATCACCGCTCGAGCCCTGACCATTAGCTTAGAAGTAAACCGAGGATTGAGCATCTTTCCAGGTAAGATTTTAACTCGAGTGCATTTGGGGTTAAGTGGTTTTCAATTTATTTAGAAAGTTCTACCTGCAAGGTAAGAAGTGCCATCATTTACCATCGAGTGATACCAACAACAGTTATCAAGTCACGGAAAGAATTCTGTCTTTGCAGGAACTCAGCAGAAACTAGGCTGGCTCTGTCCACCCCTTCTCTCGTTCCCTTCTCCTGCTCCTCAGAGAAGATGTGCCGGTGAAGGGCAGTGGGAGACCAGAGTCCCTGAAAGAGCCATGACGCACGTGCACTTTTTCCCTACTCCCTCCGTAGGGTCCTTGACAAAGCAAGGAGGGCCAGGCTCTGCAGTGACCATCTGAATCTTGGATTTCCTTTTTCTAAATATAAAAACCCTGTGCATCAGAGGGCTGTGAGGGATTGCATTGAGTGCTGGCTTCAGGGCCCTGAAGCCTCTGGACTGCTATTTGCCAAGAATCTTGGCTTGGCAGAGATGGAAAAATCAAAGTGCACATCTCTGGCTCAATACCCTTATTGCGGGGATAGGGAAAGATTTACCCAATGGCAGAGGTAATAAAAAAGAAGAACAAATATTTAAACTTGCTATTTAAAAAGAATGCACTGAGGGAGGCCAAACAGAAAACAGTTAAATTTATATTACAGTTTAAAAAAACAAAAACGTGCACAGTGACTTGTTTACTTGGTGTGTGTTACCAGTAAAACATAGATGGAGAAAGATATTAATCATTTCATTAATTATGGGTATTCTATAGTCACTTTAGCCGGTTGTTCTCAACCAGGAAGCTTTTAAAAATAGCAGTGCCTCAGGGTGCCTGGGTGGCTCAGGCAGTTAAGCATCAGATTTCGTCTCAGGTCATGATGTCACAGCCGGTGAGTTCGAGCCCTGCGTCAGACTCTGTGTTGATGGCACAGAGCCTGGAGCTACTTTGGATTCTGTGTCTCCCTCTCTCTCTCTGCCCCTCCCTTGCTCGCACTCTGTCTCTCTCTCTGTCTCTCTCTCTCAAAAATAAATAATAAAACATTAGGAAAAAAATTTAAAAAACATAGCAGTGCCTGGGCCTTACTTTATACCAGTTACACTGGAGTGTCTGCGATAGGAACGGCCATCGTTATGTTTTCTAAGTTCCAGGTGGTTCTGAAGCACAGCCAGGATTGAGATCCATGGGGCTAGGCACTGTTCTGATCTTTGAGTCCTTACATCCATGTGAGGTAGGTGATATATTTACAGGGGACCTGGCAGGATTTGTGGCTTACAGAGACAATGTGATTTAGCTGTGCCACCAATAAATGGTGGATAAAACTCGCATACTTCTAAGGGAGACCTAGGGAAAAGTCATAGTAACTTCAACAAAAACACAGTTTTTTAAGAGAAATATTGAAAGTTTTAGTCGCCTTAGCATTTGAGCTCCTGAAAAGAAACCTTATTAAAGTCCAGTTAAAGATACGTTGACCCGAATTCTTTTATTCCCCAAACGGTTTTATGTCCCATAATTTTTCTCTGGGAATAACTGTGATGTTTTCATCGATTTTTTTCAAGGCAATTCGGGTGGCATTTAGTGTTTAAAAATAAGCAAACTAGGAATCTGAAAATGTAGTAATTTACCAAAAAAAAAAAAAGTTCTGAAATCAGAGTAAATCTGGTTGCCGCAAAAGACTAAATATTCTTCATCTATTCTGGCTAAACTCTGGTTTAGTAATTGATGACAGTTGTGTTAGCCTACAGGGGAGTTAAAGCCACCACAGCTTAGAAAGTTTTGGGTTTCTGGCGCCTGTTTTACTGAATATTAGTTTAGCAAGAAAAATACGTGAAAGTGGACCAAATTGTCACTTTTGTGGAATTATGCAAAACATGTAGTTTTCATAGCCCTCTGTTTAATATTCGGGCTCAGCCGGGAGTAACTGACTCTTTTCCCTTTCCAATGTGCCCTGCCCCCATCCTGACACGGCCTCCCTGTGTCTGAGAACTCCACACCGGACCTTGTGCATTATTCCTACATCCCAACAGAAGCGGCTCCATTTTCCAAGCTTCCCCCTAGCTAGCACCCAAAGTCTGCTGTTGGTTTCTGAGTCGCCCCCCATCCCCAGATTGTGACTTATTTCCAACTCCAGCTCCTGGCCAGTAGGAAGGAAGTTGAAGTTTCATGTACATTTCCATTAGGTGGCTATGTCTGATAAAATCTCCACTTGGGTGGGTGTGGAAATGACAAGTGCAGAGTCCCAGATTTACGAGTTGGGATGGACCTGACGGGTCAATTGGTCCAGTTGTTCTTGGTGTTTTTCCTATCTTAACGTCCCGAGTGGTGCGGGCCCCTCTCAGATCTAGTGTGGGCGTGGTTCGGATGACCACACCTCCTCCTCTCTCTAGGGAGGCAAGTGAGCCTTGCTCAGTTGGCTTCTCCACTAGCCACTGAAGGATGTTGGTCTCTGCTGCTGTGTGAAGGTATGGGGGAATGATGATAGATGCCCCACTCTTCCTCTTCCCTCAGGACACCCCCCATCATGACAGGTGCTGCTGAGAACAGGCTCTGAGTGACCTCTGCCTCCCTCATCTATTAGCCAGTACTTTGGCTGAAAGGGAAGGGAGGCACTCCATGCCCCCCTTCCAATGTGACTCCAGGTATCAGCTGTCAGCTACTGCTGCTCTTGTCAGACCCAGTTGACCTATAGGTTCTAAAATATCAGGGAAATTCTAATGCTTTTTATAGAACTATACATTTTATAAAACCATAATAGCAGGAAATCTATTCTTGTTATAGAATGGACATTCAGATACTATCACTACCTGTGTTTTTACTGTGCTTTTCATCTTTATCTACTACAGTGGATTGTTTTAAGGATTTAAATGAAAGAATGTCTATAAAAGGAAGTTGCATCACCCCTATTTGGCATGATGCAATGTTGATAAAAAAACATTGGTGCTCAGGCAGTTTCAGAGTCATAGAACTAATAGGAATCATAAGCCCAAGACCAAGTGCCAACTCTCAACCCCAAATCTTGTGCTGGAATCATGGCAGCTCTTCTCCTTTCTGTGCGTGACTGTGTTCCAGGGCTGTGTCCATTTTAGAACAGCAGTTCTCCGAGAACGAGGTCATCATGGAGGCTCTTTATTTTGTCTCTGCGATATATCATTGGTGGATTGACATACACAACCAGGAGAATATGCACAGCAACTTAGTAATGGTGATGATGATGTAGAAATTTTGTGTGTTTTGCTCCCTTCGAGTAAGGAAATACGGCAACCCAGCATGAGTTAATTATTTTATTTTATTTTTTTACTTGTACTAGTCCCCATACCAGTTGGACTTTGACCACCAGCCTGACAGACTTTGGCCATGTTATTTTGCCTTCCTTGTGGACTCAGTCTTAAAAAGTGGCCCTGACTTGAGACCTGTAAGAATTTGTAGGATGAGCCAAAATACTTGTAGGAGTACTTAATGGGTGACTATTTTAAGGTTAACCATAGCTTCTGTGCCCTGCCTAGTTTGAAAGGCATTTTTTAACTCAGTTATTTTAAAGTAGGAAGGACTGCAGTTCTAAATGGCCTCTTTTTGTGTATGAATGAAGAAAAAACATCTACTCAATGGATATTTTAATTTTGTTATTTTGTGTATGTATATGTATAAATACTCATATACACATACACACATGTTCTATTTCTTCCTGCAAAATTTATTCCCCAGAAAATTTTATAATTTTATAACCAGTTTCTCACCTTGAATGCTACTATCGAATGTGTTTGTTTTTCTTTAGTTGTGACATGTTAGAACATATTGTGACCTCAGGACCTAGTTTTTCTGCATATCCAAATGGTACTTGGCTCTTTTACAAAGAGTGTTGGGGAGGGGTTGACTTGGAGAGTTTTTTCAAACTAGTCTAGAATATAAGCTTACACAGTAGCTGATCAGTGAAGGGTATTCATAGCAGACTGTGTTACTTCAATCCCTTAGGGGTTCAGTCATGCTACAGAGGGAATCACATCTCACCAACGGGCCATCTGTCCTTTGAGGTGGGAATTGAGGGAGAGAAGAAAGCAGAAGGAAATCACACTGTGTTGTGAGAGTTTGGAGCAGAGATTCCTAAAAACCTTTTAGTCAGCTAGTCTTGCAACACTGATTTGAATATTGTAAGACTTAGTGGGAGATAATCCAGAAGTGTAAGAAGATTGTCAATTCTCAAGGAAGAAAATGAAAGGCTTACTAATTGGTGAACTAAGAGACTTAGACTTAAGAGTACACTAACCATGCATAGCATATGCTAAGGGTCCAGGGAGTAAGCGACCACTGGGTAAGTGACATGAGTTCAGGGGAGGGAAATCTCCCATAGACTGCAATAGTCAGGGGGAGCTCTTTGACCAGACAGGTCCTGAGCTGTCCCTTCAGAATAAGTGCATTTCAGTGAATGGCAACAAAGAGGGGTGAGCATACCAGAGAGCCCAGCATGGCTGTGGAGGAGAAGACCAGGGAAGAGGTTTGGCACGATGTGTTCGGAAAGTGGAGAGGAGAATCTGTTGGATTTGTTGAGTGATTCATCATATTTCCTAACTCAGTTATCAGTCCAGCACTGAGCTTAAAGTAGTATGGTATAGACAATATAGTGTCAATTTTAAAAATATTCATTTCGGAGTAAGTGAGACCTACATTTGGCTGTTAGGCAAATTGGTTAACCTCTCTGACACTTTTTATCCCTTCGTAGTGAGGAAAAAAAATCTGTATTTCTTGGGATTGTCATGATATCCACAAGGAATGGCAGGACTGTGTCTGTGCTGTTTCCTAGTGCATCTCTACCCCTTATGTAGAGGTTGTCATGTGCGAGGCACTTGCTAATGTCTGTTGAAGAAATGAGCAAGGCCTTCTAGCCTCATGACCAGGAAACTCTGGCTGTTATGGAGGTGGTTGTTTTTCATCAAACAAACACAATAGGATATAAGTATGTTTGAGAAATGCTGTATTTAAGAGAAGGATAAAGTAGATTTCTTTACTGGGAGACTCAGAGTCTTTCACATGCAGATTTGCTTTTCAAATCTCTAAGAGGTGCATATGGAGTGAGGGCTAGCCAAACAGATATGGTCATGAGCCTTTTATTGCCACACTTCTTATAGGATGGTCACTCTATGGAATATACAGGTAGGTAGGACCTTAGAGAAATCCTTCCCAAATTAAGTGCCTGGAGTTCACTGATGAAAATATCAGTGCTTGCAATAAAACGAGGTGGGGTGAGGGGAAAATGGTGTTTGGCTTTCTGTGAATTGGGCTGGACGAGAAAAGATGCTCATCAGTCAGTTACAACATGGAGCCAGCTAGTCTTGCTGACTGAGCATGCCCAGGATGGCTGTTGAATAGGAATTAAACCCTAGAAACCCTTCAGGGTTAGGCAGCTGGACAAGTGAATGGGGACTGATGTACCGTGGCTGAGAGAAAAGCACTCTCGGTCTGGAACATCTCTGGTGGGTCTTCTCCCCAAAAAGGTTAAGACAAATGATATTGTTTTAAAGAAAGAATCCCTCCTATCCACCACTACCTGCCAAAGGTAGCCCTGGAGGTGAAGGAATAAGTGAAAAGTTAGAGTCCTTTATAAGAAAGAGGTAATTAAGAAGGCACAGTGGGATGGATGCCTGAGTGGCTCAGTTGGTTAAGTGTCCAACTCTTGATTTCGGCTCGGGTCATGATCTCACAATTTGTGAGGTTGAGCCCCGCGTAGGGCTCTGCGCTGACAGTGCGGAGCCTGCTGGGGGCTCTTTCTCTCTCTCCCTCTCTCTCTCTCTCCTATCTTGATCACATGCTCTCTCTCTTTCAAAATGAATAAATAAGCATTGGAAAAAAAAAGAAGGCTCAGTGGGGAAAAGGTCCAAAGAAAAGCTGAAGATAGAGAACTTTGGGTACCCAGAGACTGCACACATAAAAACACAATCCACCTGACAGAATGAGGGAACCCTATGTTGGCAGGTAACAAAGAACGGGCCATAGTTGACTTCGTGTAACACTGACTATTGGCCTCCCCTGGCAACCTCAGATCCTGGGCCCCCAGCTCCAGAAGCTGGAAGAGGGCAGTGTCTGCAAACATTTCAGCAGCAAAGAAGTAAGAGAAATGTGGGAGGCAGTTACAAGCATCACATGAGTATTTTGGGGTAACTGCCAAAATTGTGCCAAGGGAGTCCTGAACCCAGGCCTGAACTGTGTCCCTGAGGCTGACATTGGCAGACACTCCTGCCTCACCCCTAGAATCCCAGGACTTAGTACCCAGCCCAGGGGCTCAGACATTTTGTTTTGTTTTATTTTGTTCTGTTTTTCAGATCTACAGAGAGGTATACTTAACAAATTTTTAAGATAGCCAAAGTATGCAAAATGATGATTTGATATACCTATACATTGTGAAATGATTATTCCCCCCATCAAGTTAATTAACAAATCTATCACCTCATATATTTATCTTTCTTCTTCTTCTTCTTCTTCTTCTTCTTCTTCTTCTTCTTCTTCTTTTGGTGAGAACATTTAAGTTCTACTGTCTTAGCAAGCTTCAATTATACAGTATATTGCTATCAACTGTAGTCACTGTGTCATACATTAGATCCTCAGACCCTATTCATTTCATAACTGAAAGTTTGTATTGATTATCAACCTCTTCTTATATTTTCCATCCCTTGGCAACCACATTTCCACTCTCTGTTTCAATAAGTTCAACTGGTTTTTTTTTTTCAATATATTATTATTTTTTTTTTTTGTAGGTAAGTGATAACATATAGTATTTGTCTTTCTCTCTCTGGCTTATTTCCCTTAGCATAATGCTCTCAGCTACATCCATGTTGCTGCAAATGACAGAATTTCATTCTCTTTAATTTTTTTAAATTTTTATTTATTTTTGAGAGAGACAGAGAGACAGAGCATGAATGGGGGAGGGGCAGAGAGAGAGGGGGACACAGAATCTGAAGCAGGCTCCAGGCTCTGAACTGTCAGCCCAGAGCCAGATGCGGGGCTTGAACTCAGCTGTGAGATCATGACCTGAGCTGAAGTTGGATGCTTAACCAACTGAGCCACCCAGGCACCCCCAGAATTTCATTGTATTTAAAGCCTGAATAATAATATATATTATATATATGTATATATATATATAATATATATATACACACATATATAATATATATACACACATATATATTATATATATACATATATATTATATATATACACATATATATAATATATATACGCATATATATAATATATATATATACACACACATATATATTTGTATATATGATTTGTTTCTTCAAGATTATGGTTTTGTTTCCTTTGGATATATACCGAGAAGTGGGATTGCTGGATCATATAGTATCGCTATTTTTAATATTTTGAGGAACTTCCATACTGTTTTCCACAGTGGCTGCACCAATCTACATTCCCTCCAACAGTCCATGAGGGTTTTCTCGTCTCCACATCCTCACCAGCATTTGTTTTCTTGTCTTTTTGATAATGGACATCCTAACAGGGGTGAGGAGATATCTCATACAGGTTTTGATTTGCATTTCCCTGATAATTAGTGACGTCGAGCACTTTTTCATGTACCTATGGGCCAATTGTATGTCTTCTTTAGAAAATATCTATTCAGCTCCCTTGCTTATTTTTAAATTGGGCTATTTGGCTTTCTTGCTACTGAGTTGTATGAGGTCCTTGTATATTTTGAATGTTAACCTCTTACCAGATATGTGGTTTACAAATATTTTCTCCCATTCCATACGTTGCCTTTTCATTTTGCTGATGGTTTCCTTTGCTGACCACTTTTCAGCTTGATGTAGTTCCAACTTGTTTACTTTTGTTTTTGTTGCTAGGCATTTTTTAAAATGTTTATTTATTTTTGAGAGACAGAGAGAGAGAGAGAGAGAGAAAGCACAAGCGGGAGAGGACCAGGGAGAGAAGGGGACAGAGGATCCGAAGTGGGCTCTGTGATGACAGCAGAGAGCCCTGTCACAGGACTCGAACTCAAGACCCACAAGATCATGAAGTGAGCCGAAGTCGGAGGCTCAACCGACTGAGCCACCGCAGGGCCTTTGTTGTTCAGCGTTTTAAAGGGAGCCTCCAAATCGAAGGCTCAGAACAAAGCTCACACGTCTAAAAATCTTACCCAAAGCCAGCTTCCCCCTTTGTTAGTTAGGTCCCACTTTTAAGAGCTTGATATGGTTTAAACACTGTAATTAGTGGCCCTCGCTTTCTAAGGCTACAATACTTGATAAGCAAAGCAAAACAGATGTCATTCAGGAGGCTTAGTTCTTATTAGGTGGTTGACTGATGAACTTGCTTCATAAACAATTTATAAAGTGCCTACTTCAGGAGCTACCCTGCGCAAAGCATAATGCTAAGCCTTTAGCAGGGCTAAGACAGAATAGATAAGGTGAGATTCTGGGCCAGGAGGACTATGAGACTCTCTTTCAGACCTGCCACCCTGTAAGGCTGGGGACATTCCCTCCCAGTCAGTGTGAAGTAAAGGGGTATGTAGTCCGACTCTGTGCTCCCAAACTGTGGTCCACGCACCTTCTGCTCTGTGAACTGATAAGAAGAGAAAATATTTAGAATTTTGTATGCCACTCTGACCTTGTTGTGACATTTTATTGTATTTTATAAAACCATCAGTGAACAGAGGATTGGGGGAGGAGGGAAGCCCTGATCCTTCACCACAGACCATTTGAGAACCACTGCCCTACCCTGCATGTCCCAAGCCTCTCTGGGCTTTAGTTGCCACATGCGGTCGCATTTGCACACAAACTCGTGTGTTCCTGGTTCTTTGTCCCTTGGCATTTGCAAAGGTCCCTCCCTCCCCACAACGTCCGTGAAGCCTGCAGGTCTGGGGTCCTCTGGAAATGTTTCACGTTTGTTCAAGAAGCCACTTCTTCCCCAGATGCCCACGGATGGACACTCCATTGAACACACACAGCCACAGGCAGGCCAGGGTGCGTCTGTCGCCCCCAGGGGAGGGCACTGTCTCTTGTTCTCTCGGCCCACATAGCAAGCTCCCCCGTCCTGCACTCCGAGCCACGCACACACTGCTATTGCCTTTTACCCATGGGGATCAATAAGCTGTGCAGGACCAGGCGGGGACTGGGGAGGAATGTTTCCCTCCTTCATCTCCAGCCCTAGTGGCCAATCACATCCTTAAATAGATGCCTTCGGGATCATGAGCCCCTCACAGCACAATTTCCAGTTAGAGCTGGCCAGTCCCGTGTGTCTTCCAGAATTTTCAGGGCTCTTTAAGGATCATTTTGTTATCTGGCAGCCTTCATAGGCTTCATACTTAAATGCCTGCTTTCATCTTCACTTAGGTTCCACGAAACCCCTTTCATCCGGTGACCTGAGAGCTGTGACCAATGATGCGGACAGCACAGGAAACAGAACTGTAACTTTTACGGTTACAAGTTCCCCTAGACTTGGGAGGTTGGTGCGAGTAAGTTCTGACAACAGCACAGAGGAGGTTTCCGTGTTTACGCAGACTCTGGTGAGTCCTGACATCCATGCAGCTGGGCAGGGCTGGGTGGCTGTGCAGGGTGGCCCCTGGCTCGCCTTCACCCTGTCAGGCCAAGCTCACGTGCCCCTTTGCCCAGGCAGTTACGCATTTCAGCCGTGCTGGTTTTCGATACCAGACATTTAGTAGTAGCACAGGATGACACAATTGTCCGAAAACGCTAAGCAAACTCAAACTCCGTGTCTAACACATAAAAAGGAATCCTTTTATCACGAAGACAGATTTTTAAAGGAAGCCCAAAGCAGAGGAGCGGGAATAACTCCTGCAGGACACGTCTGGGTAACATTTATATTTAATGCGTAAAATTATCAACATTATTTAGTATTGTATTGTTAGATGTGTATATATAAATCTGTATTTAATCTGTGGCCAGAACCATCTGTTTCAAACTTCACTAGCACTTTACCACCACCACCATCCACGTGCCTTTTTATTTAAATGGATAAGCTTTCTTGAATATGATTCTTGCATGCTGTTCACCCTTCTTTCTCCATTCTTAAACAGTGGATACGCGGATTCGATAGCTGATTTGGCTGGAGCGTTACGTGACTAGGAAATTTTAAAAAATCTGAAGTCATGTTTAGGAGAAATAGCAAGAGTGTCCACCTTTAACCTTAGAGCCATTTCTCTCCAATGTGATATGGGAGAATTGAATCTGGCTTTTGCCTTGTAATTGCCTTTGTCCGGGGTGCATGGAAGGGAGCAGATCATGAGGCAGTGCAATCTCTGAATGTAGCACTGAAAAGAGGAAGTATAAATTCTCTAGTTTAGGGGCGCCTGGGTGGCGCAGTCGGTTAAGCGTCCGACTTCAGCCAGGTCACGATCTCGCGGTCCGTGAGTTCGAGCCCCGCGTCAGGCTCTGGGCTGATGGCTCGGAGCCTGGAGCCTGTTTCCGATTCTGTGTCTCCCTCTCTCTCTGCCCCTCCCCCGTTCATGCTCTGTCTCTCTCTGTCCCAAAAATAAATAAAAAACGTTGAAAAAAAAAAAATTAAATAAATAAATAAATAAATAAATTCTCTAGTTTACAAATGCACTCTGGAGGAAGGAAAAAAGGGTTAGGATGAACACTGCAGTGTGTGGGGAGCTTAACGCATCAACACTTGCCCAGGGTCAGTTTGCATTTTAAATAATGACAGGAATGATATCAGTCCTATAAAGATGCCTTGGCTCTTGCCCTCGTTCTTTAAAAAACAAAACAAAACAAAATTAAAAAAACCCTTTTTTACGGTGATCATGCCAAGCATTAACTTCCACTGGTTTTCACTGCAAATACACAATCTTTTAGCTGAATGTGGTCTAACTAGGCTTTCGTGAATATGTAGCCAGGATCCACTAGGTTATGCTGCGGTAACAACTCTCAAATGTCATGACTGACAGTAACAAAAGTTGATTTCACGCTTATGCTGTATATGGGCTGCGAGGTGCCTACAGGTCTGCTGTGCACCTCTCCTTTATTCCAGGACCCAAGGGGAGGGGGCAGCCCCTCTCTTGGACACTGCTGTATTTGCGGCAGAGGAAAAAGAAGTGACACTAGAAACACACAATGACTCTTAAAGTTTGTGCTCAGGTATGCCAGGTATCACTTCTGCTCACATCTCGTTGACGAAAGAGTCACACGAACAAGCCTGATGTCCGCGGGGCGGGGAAGGACGGTCCTCTCACAGAGAGCAGACCCTGGATAATTGGAAAATGACAGAACACTCTACCATAGGGGGCTAGCCTGGTAATCTGAAAGCTGTTTATGATACATTTTCCTATGAAAACAAACCACTTTCATCATCCAACACCATTATAAACAGGCATTAAAACGCCAGCCTAGTTAAAAGGCTTGAGGGCAGGCAATAAAAGTCTTGATTGATTAAAATCCAATTATTATAAGGTTTTAGTTTTCCTCTCATTATTCCTTCCTCTTTAAGAACCAAGAGGCAAGTGTCAAAACATATTAGCAGTGGCAGGTGTTGCCTGGGGCAAGTGAGGTGTTAGATTGGGGCTCAGGGCTATAAGGGCCCTGCCAAGGGGTGTCCGGGACCAGAGACCTTGGGCCCAACTGTTGGTCTTTGCTGTGGGCACAGGGCAGGCTCATCTGGAAGCACAGCCTGGGCCGTGCCACAAGTCAGGCATGCTGAGAGAGGACTTTCATTGTTCTCGAATGGACCAGATGTGTGGCTCTTCTCAACATACAAGGCCTTTTCCTCTCCAAGCCAAGCACCCACCGTGCCAGCAGCCCGTCCTAGTGCTTTTGACTCAGAGGACAAAGGCAAGCTCCCTTCATTGTATACAAGGCCCCAGATTGTGCATCAAGTCTTGATGCGAGTATATTCCTGGACACGACAATTCCTGGGTCCTTGAGCAGAGCATAGGCTCGAAGACAGCATGTGAGATATACTTAGAGATGTAGAAATTCAGCCCAGTGGCCCACACTCTGTGTCTGTGGTGTGCGAGTGTGAAACGAACACCTCATTTATGAATCGGGCGCCCTGTGGCTGCCGCTTGATCTCCTGCTGACTGCTCATGGCTGACGAGAAGTCTCTTGGCTTCTGAAATCAGACCTGGATTAGCTCTGTGAGTTAGGGCAAATTACGTGTCTTTTGAACCCCAGTTTCCTTATCGGTAAAATGAAGAAAACAGTAGTAATGATAATTGAAACCATTTTGAACATTCATCATGTCCCAGGCGTTGTCCTAAGCTGTCTTCTGTACTACTGATGATCTCACTTTATAGGCTGGGATCCTAAAGCACAGGGAAGTTAAGCAACCTTCCCACAGTTACACAACTCAGGGGCAGCCGAGTCTTAACTTGAACCCAGGACTTCTGACACTAAGTCATGCTCCTATCCACCAGGCTGTCCTTTCCTCTAGGAGCGTGTATGGATTAACACAGTTGACGGGTGCAAAATGTCTAGGACACCATTCCACACGGAGCAGACACGAACTAAATGCTAGCTAAGGCTGCTGTTACCCTTTTTGTTCTTGGAAATGTGTGAGGTTCCTTTCCTCTCCCAGTACCTAAAAGACTGGTTTCACAAGAGGAGGCAATTTTCTGGGACACCAGAATTGGCTGCCATGTTTATGCTAATGTGCTACTGTGATCTAATGAATGGAAATGAGGTCATTAGAAGAGGGTGACATTTGCCTGTCACCTGTGACCCAATTACTGTGTCCCTTTGGGGGAGAGCCCCTGGTGTTCTGGAACACATTTCCCTGATGAGAGCAAGGGGCCTGAGGAAATGTCAGGTCCTCACTCCTGGATGGAGCTCTTCAATATTGAGCAGAACATCAGCTGGAAGGCAGAATGAGGCCAGGGCTGGGAGGCCTCCAAAGATCCTACCCCAATGGACAGAGCAAGGAGGACCCAGGGGAAGGACTCCTCCCCAGAGCAGCTGCTGCAGAAAAGTCGAGATGGTTTGCAGGATATGTTGGGCTAAATGCCTATGAATAAACATCATCGAAATACCCTGACTACTCTTTCACTACAATAGTCATAAAAAAAAAAAAAAAAAACATCAATAATGTGGGGAGAGGAGAGGGTATCCTGAGCAAACTCTGTAAGATAGACACCAAAGTGTGTCTCAGTGTGTGTCTGACTCAGTGTGTGTGTGTGTGTGTGTGTGCGTGCATGTGGTGTTTCTGAGTATGAAAATAACACATGCTTATTATAAAAATAAAATTAGAAAACATTAAAGTGGTACGTCTGTATTGTAAAAAAAAAAAAAACAGGATACCATCAATAAATTCAATACAACTGGCGTTAATCTGAAGACATTCAATTCTGTTTAGCTTGTGTGTTCAAAAATGTACAGTTTTATTTGTGACTTGGGAAGAGGAAGACACTTAGTATTTATCTTCCTAGCTTTCCCATTTCTAGATCCTCTCTCCTTTTTCACATGCAAATGGAATGTAAATCGTTTCCTAAAATCTGCAATTTTATGGCCTCTGTTGAATAGGATACTGCTAGAGACTCTGGGCCATTTTATCATGGCTCAGATTTACTACCCAGCAGCTCCAGAACAATTTGAGATATAAAAGAAGGGGCAGAGGCAGGCTTTGGAGGTGATGAAGATAATCAAAACCTTTTCTCTGGAATTACTTAATGAAGACATTTATCAAGCACGTATTACGTGCTTTGATTAGCCCTCTTCAGTTTAGTTGGTGAAAAGAGACATGACTCAGGCAGGAATCAAGTTCAATTGTAAAGGGAGTTTGGAACTATGCAGCCATGTTCATGTAAGCAAATGGCTTTGATTGCTTTCTGGCATTCTGTACCAGTTTTTCTAACTTCAAATTTTCAAATTTCAGTTAGCCAATAACCTGCTAAGTGTCCAATTGGGAGAATGTTTTAGGCAGTTGATGTTTGAGTTCTCTTTCACACCTTTACCTTAAAGGACTAAATTGTTTCCAGCCCTCTACCACTCTCAGCTGGGGAGGCAAAGCCACCGTATCAGTGTGCACATAAAACCCACATCCTTTCTTGTTTTTTTGATGGATAAACAAAAATGACCATTTTAATCAGTGACTCTGGATGGCTTTAGCTTGTGAAAGAAATCTAGGCACTCCATGATGCTTAATATCATACTTGATCACAATAATTGTAGGCATACATTTGTTACGTTATAGCTCAAAATATTTTCTTATCCCAGAATAAGCTCACCATTTTTTTTCAAACCATACCACGTCAACCTACCAAGATAATCAAGTAACACTCTTGTTTTTTGCGGTACTATCACATCCGCCTAAATGGGAAAAGCTAAATCACAGAACTTGTGCTGAAAATCTTATATCCTGAAGAATTAAACATACACCGAGAACGTGAATCATCAAATTTTTGTGAAGTGGAAACTTTTTACGTTTGTAGACATTTAGTGTTCATTTCAAAGAATGTGTGAACAAAGTATGAATCGAATTCTTTAAGGCACTAGTCTTTTCCAAGGAGAGCACAGGGCTAATTGAGTGATTTTCATTCTGGTGCTTGCTTAGATAATTTGAAATCATTAAAAAGCAAAGTGTTCTGGTTTTGAGGTTTTTAATGTCTGGCCTTTTTTCTTTTCCATAAAGCCAGGAATTGCATCTTAGCCATTGTGCTCTTGTGGCAGGATGGTCATCCATCGTTGTCTCTGCTGCGGCAACACAAACACAGCCTTCCAGGGCCACGCTTAGCAAACAATACAATGGATTCTGTGTTGTGAATTTTGTCCAATTACCTCTTCTTCCAGAGTCTCAGTCTGTTGCTCAAGATAACGCTCACATTTTAAGAAATTGCAAGCACATTTCCCGTGGGATAGAAATTAATTTATCACAACTTAATGGCGAACACAGTGGGATCGCTGAACTTTGGCCCTGTAGTTTTCTGAGCAGAGAAGGATCAGTGTCTTTGTGTTAATGATCACTCTGGCCTCCCTGTCCCTACTTTCCTGAGGTCTCTTCAGTAGCAAGCTCCATGGTAACTAGACCCAGTGGTCATTTTGGGCACTTCCCACCAGTGTTTTGTTTTAGTAATTTGGATTTTGCCATTACAAGTCACTGGATTATGTGTCGCCATATTTTCTACATGTAGAAATACTGCATTGTCACTTACCTACTCATTGTTCAAACTGGAAATTGGCTCATGGGTCCTGGCCCAGTAGCTTTGAATAACCAAAAATGTTTCTTGTTCTTAGAACTGTTGGCTCTTTCTCTGAAAAAGCAGATAGAACTAATATCCATTTAAATGAGAGCGGTTTATCTTTTCTCCTTGTATTAATTTCCTACGGCTGCTATAATAAATTGCCACAAACTTGGTGGCTTGAAATGGCAGAAATGTGTTATCTCATAGTTTTGGAGACCAGAAGTCGGGACTCCATTTCACTGGGCTGAAGTCAAGGTGTCAGCATGTTGTTTCTCCCTCTGGAGGCTCTGAGGGGGAATTCCTTCCTTGCCTTTGAAAGCTTCTGGTAGCTGCCAGTATTTCTTGGTTTGTAGCTTCATCATTCCAGTCTCTGCTTCCACCGTCGCTTTCCTTTCTCCTCTTTTGTCTGTGGCAAATACCCCTCAGCCTCCCTCTTGTACAGATGTATGTGATTGCAGTTACCTGGATAGTCCAGGGTAATTTCCAGTCTCGGGATCCTTAATGACATCTGCAAAGTGTTTGTCAAAGAAGGTAATCTTCACAAGTTCAAGGGATTTGGCTCTGATATTGGCCTACTACATTATTTAGCGTACTACATACACTTCTCTACAAAAAAGCAAGATGTCCCATACTACCTTCTATTTCTTCCGAATGAATTGATCACCTTTTCTACAATCTTGTTTGGTAGTTTAATTAAAGGTTTCCATGCTTTTAATGGCATAAAGCCCACGAAAGTCAATGTTTACTTCCATATAATGTGGATTTGGACCTTTCTGCCAGGGAGGGTTATAGATGGCTATATTGTTAGGCTCCTTGAAAACCTTGTTGATGTGGCATTTTTATGGAAATTGGCTCAGTCATGGAGGGGGCATGGGTAATTATTTGGACTTGGTTTTCAGTTGCCCATTTCTAGCTGGAGAGTTCCAGATATCACCATTTAGGAACTTAGGTTTCCTAAAAATGCCTCTTCTATCCATTCTCATTGAGGATAATCCCTTCTGGGACTTAACCCAGTTCCACTTTTTTTTAGCATGATGCCTGGGGTGCACCCTCTAAGCTGTGACTCCCTGGGCTGCCCCAGACTTGTGACCTCTTCTGGGAACCTTGAGCCCTCCATACCCAGCTGGTCTCTACACACGTGATGGTGCCAGCCCTGGTAAAATTAATAAAGGACACAGAAAGAAGAGTCATTTATCTGAGCTCATCCTTCAGGAGCACAGGACCTTGTTGTCATCCAAACCTTAGCGTATAGGACTTTTTGGTTAGCCCAAATGAAATCTTAGAGGCTTTACCATTCTGAATTGTTTGGCTTTCTACAGTCTCCTTTCTCCGTGAACATCTGCCCAAGATAGAGACTTTTTGGACACTTCTGTTTCCCTTGCTTCTTCTGGACAACAATTGTCCTATCTAGAGACTTGGACCTTTAACAAAGCCATCGTGTCGTGGAGAATCAAGTGAGTGGACTGTATGTGACCCTTTCTCCCTCCCCCTTTTCCCAGCTGACTCTAAGTCAGTATGGTTACTCTCTTCTCCAGTGGGAATTTCGAAGCTGTGATTGACTTTTAGGCCCTACTGTGGGAAAGATTAGTGTAAAAGGCTTATGCTGTGATTTTCTTATCAGGACCATAGGGAGCCACATTTACAAAGACCCTCGGAATGAAGAGATGCTCCAGAGTGCTCTAACCTGCCTTTGGCTGAGTTTGACAGTGTTATTCTCTTAACAGTCCTATCCGCGTGTACTTTTGTGGACCTACAGAATGTGCACACTATTTTAGGGGAAGAATGATCAGATTCTATATATCAGAGTGCTCCCACTTCACCCCTGGGTTCATCCAAGGCACTCTTAATGACCCTTAGCTCTCTGCCTTCAGGTTTCAAAAGCTTACCTTTAAGAAAATAGATGTCTGCCAGTCACCTTGGGGCCAGAAAGGGATTGCCTTCAACCTTGAACCAGGTGGAAACTCATTCCCACCTTCTTCCCTCTAAAGTCCTGTGAGAAAGTTTGTCCCTGATATACAATGGCAGTGGCATAAAAGAACTGAAATACAGTTTTTCTTTAACTTGCCTTTTGTAATAAATACAGTATATAGAATGAGCTATTTGTTTGAATTCTTACAAGCTCTAGCCCATAGTGGTTTTCTCGTCTTACACATACCTACCAGCTGACTTTTTACATTACTAAACTCCTTGAAGTTGGAGCGCACATCTTACGAATTTCTTGGTTGCCTAGAATCTTCACTGAGCTTCCCATGGTGAAGGAGCAGGACAGTGGAAAAAGCATGAATTCCAGAGTCACGTGGGACTGGATGAAAAACTGGCCTCTCCCACTTATTGGCTATGGGTGAATTATTTAAATGTTCTGAACCTCGGGGTGTTTTAAAATCTGTCAAATGGGTATAATGAGGCCCCTAACACAAAACTAAATAAAATGAGTTATACAATATACCTTGCAGAGTGCCTGGCACGTATGTAGGGCTCAGTAAAAGTTAGGTACTCTTTGTGTTTTTGTTGAATAAATGGTTAAGAAATGTCTTGGATCGCCTTATTTCTACTGCTTCCTGATATAAACATATACTTTATAATTAAATTTTGTAAAGCACTTGTTAAGTAGCTTGTTCATTTAACAAATGTTTTTTGAAATGTCAAGTATACGATGGTGAACTGATACTTATTTACAAAGCAACTGGAAGTAAACTTCTGGAGCCTGTGCCAAAATCCAGCCTAAAACTTTATGAGAGAAAATTTATTTTATTAAGTATGTTTTAGGAATTTCTAATTATTGAATATTTTCATGCCATGACTCTTTTTAAAAAAATAAGTCTAATCTTTCATCTTAACCAGAATCCTCTGATGTCCTTGTGAGGAGGTGATTATTGAGGACTTAGATCCTTTATTGAAAGACCCAGAAATGCCCAGGGCATGTGGCAAAAGACTAATTAAGTTAAATGTATATTTACAAGTGAGATATTAGTCTGTATTTTAATGCAGCAGTGGAGGCTCAGAGAGATTAAATGACCTGCCCAAAGGCACAGAGCTGAAATTGGGTAGCATTTATATTGGAATGTAGGCCTGACCAACCCAGGGTTCAAATTCTATTACACTCCTCTGCTTCCATTTTTATATCAGTGGGTGTCCTTTTCCTCCTGGGAGGAAGAAGAGTCATAATTCAGGCAGTTGGAGCCAAAGAGGCCCCAGTAAAGTGATCTAGGAGAAAGGGCTCTTATCTGTAAACATGGATATATGGCTTCTGGTCTCAGCTCTCTTCCCAGTTAGGCTGGTGATTACGGGGGGAGATGGAGAGAAGTTCCCTAAATTTCCAACCTCTCTGAGGTTCTCAGCAGCCTCTCAGCTGTAAAATTTAACCCATCATAGAAAAGTCAGGAGGGCCCCTGGCCAAATCTATCTCTTTGGCCTCTGACAAATGTTTTTCTTTGTGGTTCTGTAGTCATCAAGGATATGAAATCCAGAAGGTTTAGGTCTCGGAGATCCAATCGTTGCCATCACATTATCACTTCACATAAAAAGCACTACTCGGGTCTAGGATTTTGACCTATGTATTCACCCACTTACAGGTTAGGTAGGAGTACCGCCTTGTTAACGTATTAGAGAAATGGACATAGTTGGAGGTGGGGGGTCGGTGTATTGGGATAGGAAACCACCATTTCTTGATGTCAGAGTGCCCAAGGCATTTGAAGGTTGTCCTCACTCCCCCGTTCTGCACACACTTAGTCATCAGAGAACAGAAACTATTGGTCTCTAACTGAAGTTGATATAGTAGAATACTATGGGATTTACTTTTTTAGATTTTTTTCATTGTTATTTTGAAATAATTTCAAACTTACAGAACAATTGGAAAAGAGTACAAAAAGTCCAGTATAGGGGCGCCTGGGTGGCTCAGTAGGTTAAGCGGCCGACTTCGGCTCAGGTCATGATCTCGCGGTCCGTGAGTTCGAGCCCCGCGTCGGGCTCTGTGCTGACAGCTCAGAGCCTGGAGCCTGTTTCGGATTCTGTGTCTCCCTCTCTCTCTCTGACCCTCCCCCGTTCATGCTCTGTCTCTCTCTGTCTCAAAAATAAATAAACGTTAAAAAAAAAAAAAAAGTCCAGTATACTCTTCACTCATATTCCCTGAATGTTAACTTTTAACTGTCTGCTTTATCATTCCCTCTCCACACACACACACACACACACACACTTCTGAAATTTTAAGAGCCACTTGCAGACATGACATACCTTTACCTCTTTTTTTAAGTTTATTTATTTATTTTGAGAGAGACAGAGAGAGGGAGCACATGTAGGAGAGGCCGAGAGAGAAGGAGAGAGAGAGAAAATCCCAAGCAGGTTCCACACTGTCAGTGCAGAGCCCCCATGCCGGGCTCGAACCCACGAACCATGAGATCATGACCTGAGCCCAAACCAAGAGTTGGTCCCTTCACTGACTGAGCCCCCCAGGTGCCCCTGAGGTACATTTACCTCTAAATACCTCAGTGTATATTTCCTAAAAACAAGGCCTCTCTCGTGTAACCACAGTATAATTTTCAAAATCATGAAATTATCGTTGATACAGTGTTATTACATAATCTATAGACCTTATTCAAATTTCACAAGTTGTTTCAGCGAATATCCTCTAGAAAAAAGAGTATCATAGACTATCCTAGAAAAAAAATCCACAGCGTAAAACATAGCATTTAGTCATCAGGTATCCTTGGTCTGCTTTACTCAGAGACCATTCTGCAGTCATGCTGACTTTTGTGACATTGCCAGTTTTTGAGGAAAACAGACCAGTTATTTGTAGAATGTTCCTTGGTTTGGTTTTATTGAATGTTTCCTCACAGTCAGATTCAGGTTGTGTGCTTTGGCGGGAATTGGCACGAGAGATGCTGAGTTTGTTCCTGCTTCATGTCAGGAGACACTGATGCTCATTTGGTCCTGTCACTGATGGTCTTTTATCAGTCTTTTAGCAGTTTTTCTGGTTTCTCCACTGAGAAGTTACTATTTTCATTTTTATAATTAAGTATCTCGTGAGGGAATACTTTGGAACTGTTTAAATCCCGTTTCTCATCGCAACTTAGCTTACTAGTTTAAGCAACCATTTAGGATTCTCACCTGTGAAACATTTATTACTGTGGTGATTGCCAAATGGTGATTTTTCTCATTCGAATTTTCCTTCTGCATTTACTAGTTGGAATTCTATAAAATGGAATTTCTTTTTTAATGCTTATTGTTTTGAGAGAGAGAAGAGAGAGTGGGGCGGGGGCAGGGAGAGAATCACAAGCAGGCCCCTCACTGTCAGTGCAGAGCCCGACACAGGGCTCAATCTCACAAACCATGAGATCATGACCTGAGCTAAAAATCAAGAGTCAGACACTTAACCAACGGAGCCACTCAGGTGCCCCTACAAAATTGAATTTCTAATGGCATTCCAGAAGGACTCCACCTGTAAAAGAGAAAGTATCTGGGCTAATCTAAATCCATGGGAAATAAAAACCTCCCTGCTCCTCTCCCCCTAATCTTAGAGCCCAGGTATTCAGCTAAGTGGCTTATCTCTCTATATTTAATACAGCAGAAATTTGCAGAGCTGTTGGAAGTTGTTCCTAAGGCCACTTTGGGGTAACAAAATTCCTAATCCTGTCTGAGATCCTTCTCTCCTCAAGTTTACCTTACACCTTTTTTCCCCATAAAGTCTTGTTCTTCTCCCTTTTCCAGCTCTCTCCCATCACACACACACACACACACACACACACACACACCCCTTAGAATCTGATTCTTAAAGCTCACTGTCTTCTAAATATTAAAGACTCTAAGTTCCTTCAAGGCATGGCTGACAAGTTGACATTCCACACACACACTTACTCCCTTTTACTTCTAGCTCAGACGTTCAGTTATCTGCTGTCCTGTCTTGAAGCTCAGACACTCAAGCTGATCTAATTTAATTCTCTCACTCTCCAGCATAGAATAAGTCAATAAGTTTTTCACAATTTCTCACTTTTTGAATGACTTTTCAAAAACAGAACTACAGCCAACCTCTCCTCCAGTAGTCTTCCAAAGTATACAGCCTCCTCTCCAATTACTTCCCTCAAATTTCTGACCTTCATCTCAACTGTTCCCATCTATAAGAACCATTCTTCCCCTGGGACAATCATTCCTCATCCTGTAGACATCAGAAGACCCTTAGATTATTCCAATAACTTATTATATATTTTTCAGAGAAGTTAACTTGTACTTAAACCAGAGAAGTGAAAGATAAAATCAACTAGCCTCCAAGAATTTTTTTCTTCCTGGTCAATAGACTGTGTTACTTTTAATATTAAGGAGCTAGATGTCTCTTTCCTTGTAATAGTACACATCTCTCAAGCAGAATGGGAAACTTTAGGAACCATTCTCCAGTCCAAAATCCATGACATAGTCACCTGTGAATGAATACATTTATGATGAATATTTTGTTATAAATCTTAAGCTGATAATAGAAATAGTAGAACTGCTAAATAAAACTGACTTGTTTCCCAGAAACTTATAAGGAAAAACTCCAATTTTTCATGAGTAACCTTGCTTCTTTATGAGAAACAATACTTTCTTCTCCTTGTTTAAAATCCCTAAATGACTGCACTTCCTTGTCTTATCCATGAATAGGAAAGGAATGAGAAACTCGCCAACAGGTTTTGGCCACTGTGGAAACAGGAAGCTTATATTCCATGGAAACTCATAGACCCAAAGCCTTTCTAGAACTCTGGTTCTAGGTACGTCCATTGTGTCAGCGTTGAGCCACAGCAATACACAGCCAGACTCCTGTTAATTAATACAGTATTTCCAAATACTGACTGATGAAATGCTCTGTAAATTATGGGATAATGTATGCTAGGCACTGCTGACATGGACATAAATACCTTGGAAAAACCTACCTCTAAGTTCAGATATTATAGAAGGCAGGTCAGAAAAAAAAAAAAAGATGTGACCTATCGGAATGAAAGGGTTAACCATTTTATCTCTAGTCTTCCTTTCTGTGATTAGAGTTTTAGAACTTTCAGTCACTGTTGTTGGAGGAAGGACTACCCACATGCTATCTGAACAACCAAACCCTGGGTAGAGCCTATCTCCATCAGCTGGGCCACAAAGGACATTGATAGGCAACAGGCATTAGAGACTTAGATGAAAATATTGAAAAATACCTTAAGCAAGGTGGGAAAATTTGAACATCAATAAGAATAACAATTGCAATAGAATGAAATACATCATACATTAAAATTCATGAGTTTATAATGATCTCAAAACAAAACAAATGTTTATGTTTGGATATTGGAATCAGGGAGCTCATTTTTCTAAAAATCAGTATAAAGGGAAAGAATCAAGTATTTATCCTGTCTTTCCTACATATACTGCAGCATAGCATCAGTGTAGCCGAATAGCTGATGAGGGAAAATTCTTTTTAGAAGACTTTCAGGTAAGAATGAAGAAGGAATGTTTAAAATATCATTGCCTTGCCACTGCAAAAATCAGGTGTTTAAACAATCATATCACTGACTCTGTAAAATTATCACATGACCAGGCTGGTGGAGAACTTTAAAAGAGATGGATCAACCTGGAAGCATTTGAATTCACCGATTAATCTTAACATATCCAAAAGAGAAGCAACCCAAAATTATTTTGTCTTGCAATGAGATGCACAGAAAATATACAATACAACCTGTAAAACATTCTTAACAAAAACTTGAATCTGATTCTTATTACACTTCTAGATTTAATTACTAGTATGTTGGAAATGTAGGAGACAGAGGAACATGTTAACACCATTGGGATGCAAGCAACAAAATCCAGAATGTAGGAAACTCTATAAGACAGATGACCCAATTACTTTAACAAATAAATTACAAGCAAAAAAATTAGAGAAGGGGAACCTATAGACTAAGAGATGCCTCTGAGAAGCATCAAACAAATGTGATGTGTGGACTTTTAAGGATCCTGACTCAAAGCAACTATGTAAAAAAAAGTCATGTAGTAGATCATCAGAGATATTTGAACACTAATTGGATAGTTGATGATATTAAGTAATTATTGATAATATTTAGATGTGATATGGGGCACCTGGGTGGCTCAGTTGGTTGAGCATCTGACTTCGGCTCAGGTCACGATCTCACAGTTTGTGGGTTTGAGCCCTGCATCAGGCTCTGTGCTGACAGCTTGCTCAGAGACTGCAGATTGCTTCAGATTCTGTGTCTTCTTCTCTCTCTCTCTCTGCCCCTCCCCTGCTCATGCTCTGTCTCTCTCTGTCTCTCAAAAATAAATAAATGTTCAAAAAAAATTTTTTAAAAGATGTGATAATGGTATTGTGATTATGTTTTTTAAAAGAGTCATTTTGTCAATATTTACTACAACATTTACAGATAAAATGGTGTTTGAGATTGGTTTCAAAATAAGCTATTGGGCAGAATATGAGTAATATTATATAAAACAAGATTGGTTATGAGTTGATAGTTTTTTAAACTATCATACAGGCAAGTGAAGGTTTATTATATACTTTCTATAATATAAATACCATAGCCTAAGTCATCTCGAAATCAACGTGCTTTTTTTTCTTTGATAAATAAACTATTTTTGTAATAGAAGAGCTATGTTTGACAAATAGGTTACCATATTGTTAAGTGCAAATACATATGTTTGCAGATATGTGCCGTAATTTAAGCATGAGAATGAACCCTGAAAAGACATGTATGTATCTCCTTCAGTTAGGATACATGTTAGTCCTTGTATTATCCCTGAAGCCAGGGGCTGATTTTTTCTTCCTGTCTTGACAGGTCAGTGAACGACTGATACTATATCAGCATGTGGACCATGAGAACACTGGCTGGACTGCAGAAGACTCTTTCACATTCACGACATCCTCCCCACCAGCAGCTCTAGGCCCTGAGGAGTTTCGTATTACTATATCATATGAAATTACTGAACCTGGTCGGCATAGTCGTCTGCTTGCAAATACAGGTAAAGGCACCAAAAGATATGGTCAGTGTCTTATTTGTAATTATTAAAGTTGGGACAATTTGGAAATAAGTAATTCTCTTGTTAATTAGAAATGCCATGATATCATAGCAATGCCATGACATCAACCTTTGAAAGAAAACATATATAGTTATAAAAATTTATTTCTTTATGCGTGCTCTTTCTCTGGTCCTCTTCTCTTTCCTCTCATAAGCTTTAATAGTTGTAGTTGGGGGGAAGATTGAAAATTAGTTCTAAAGAATTTTATTTGTACCTGCAAATGGGGACTTTACCATGCCTATGACTAAAAACTGTCCATAGAAAATGAAAATAACAAATAGGGCAAGTTCCTGAAAGGAAAGGGGTATTGAAAGCTGCACCTGTTTCCATGGCAAGAGAAAGTCCAGTAGTAGGTAAGTGAGGAAATTAACATTATATAAGTGAATCTCGAGATTTCAGAACTCTCTTGCTTGTAATGTTGACTTAATAGTTTGGGTGTGTGTACTTAAAATTTAATTTATATGCCTTGGGTAACAAGGTCACTGTGCAACCAAGGCATTTTGAATAATCCACCGGAATAAGGAAATCTGAGAGTGAAAGTGCTTTGCAGCTGTCATCTTAAAGTTCTATACTATTTTTTTTTTAAGTTTTAGTTATTTATTAGAGAGAGACAGAGTGAGCAGGGAAGGGGAAGACAGAGAGGGAGAGAGAATCCCAAGATGGCTCTGTGCTGCCAGCACAGAGCCCAGTGTGGAGCTCAAACCCACAAAACCATGAGATCATGACCTGAGCTGAAACCAAGAGTCTGATGCTTAACCGATTGAACCACCCAGGTGCCCCTGTCATTTGAAAGTTCTAATGAAATACCACTTTGTTCTTTATATTTTCACAGGAGCTGCCGTCAAGGAGGGAGACAAAGTTCTCATTGGCCAATCTAATTTAGATGCTTCCAACCTCTTGCTGAAATTACCCAAATCACAGCGATCTTCCTATGAGATCTGGTTCCAGGTTATATCTCTTCCTCACCATGGAACCCTTATGGTTGGAGAGAGGAATATTACCAAAGGAAAACCCAATTTCTCCCAGTATATAGTTAATAAATTTGGAATCATATACCTTCACGATGACTCTGAATCACTGGCTGATAATTTTACCTTTGCCGTTTGGCCAAATCAAAAGAGTAAGTCTGCCACCAAGCCAAAGGCTGACTTCCTTGAAGAGATGTTTAACATCACCATCTCTCCTGTTAATGACCAGGCACCAGCATTAAAGACAAAGGGGCTTCGGTTGAAAGTTCTACAGGGCAACAGGTTAGTTGTGGGACCTGAAAATCTGAGAGTGGAAGATCTAGACAGTCCTCCAGAGGAGATCAGATATATGATCATCCGTAATCCTAATAATGGCTTTTTGGCACTGGCTCACCATCCAGACATACCTGTTCACCATTTCACACAGGCCGACATTGACAACTCTAGGGTTTTATTCATTCAAGATGGAAGCCCATCCTCAGGCGTGTTTTACTTTAGTGTGACCGATGGTCAACACCGCCCACTCTATAAGCTCTTCCACCTGGATGTCATCCCCATCTCCATCACCCTTGTGAACCTCACTGACCTACTTCTCCCACAAGGCCAGACAATAGTTCCTATCACCAATACTCATCTGTCAGCAATGACCAATGGGAGAAGCCCCCAAATCACTTACAAGATGACATGGCCCCTCCAACATGGGCATCTGCTCATTGAAAACCAGGTGGTCATCAGCTTTGGGCAGGAGGATCTACATTCAGGAAGACTCTCTTACCATATGACAAATCTCACTGCCTCTGGGGACCAGCTACATTTCTCACTGTTTACACCAGAAAGCAACCTTACAGGACAAACACTGAGCATCAGAGTGCAGCCTCTACTGCGGGTTATGTCAAACTTGACCATTGCCAACAGAGTGGTTTATCAGCTGAGAAGAAAGGACCTTGATGCTACTGAGCTTGCTAATAGGACTAAGAGTGATCCCCAGTTTGAAGTGACAGAACCCCCTGTCCATGGAAGACTTGTACGAAGAGTGGGCCGAGGCACTGAAATGGAAAACGCTACTCTATTCACTCAGAGGGACATTGACCAAGGATTGTTAATGCTGAATCCACATGCCAACTTAACAGGCATCGAAATGGTGAATGACTCCTTCACTTTCCTGCTCAGGGCAGACCATGTACAGCCAGCAATAGGTTATCTCCCCTTCACCATAGTGCCACCTGACCCCTTACTCTTGCAAACATTTATCCCTGATGTTTCTTTACTAGTCACTTCCAATAACCTTGTGACTTCAGATTTCTCTCAGGAAAAGCTTGTGGTTTCCTCAGGACCCACAGTACAGGCAGAAACTTTAGGGAAGCTGACTCAGGCCGGGCAGCAGCAAGCAGATCCCTGGGGACGACACCATGGTCAAGAGCCTACAATGGACAGCAGAGCCTCTCTAACTAGGATCATTTGGCCACCAAACACCACCGACGCCAGTCCTCAGGCACCCACCCAACCCAGGGAGAGCAATTATCCTGTGATAGTCATTGTACCCTCGGCTGTGGTGGTCTTCCTGCTGATAGTAACTGTCGTGACCTTGTGTATCCGGATGCTGGGCCGGAGGGCAGAAAAGGCAAAACCTCTTATCAAGCCCCTGACCAATCTGGAAACTACAACCCCAAGTCCTAGGCCAGAAAGGAGCATAGCTGTTCCCACTGTCACAGTGACACCCCTTCTAAAAAGCTCCAGCAGTCCCCCAGTCAGTCTTTGCAGGGACCCACTAAGTGGGCAAATGGCTTCTCCAGCTACTGAGCCAGTGGAGAAATGTGCTCCTTGGGAGACATGGATGAATCTGGATCCTGACATGGTCAAGCTCTGCCGACAAACCAACCCAACACTGAAGCACAACCAGTATTGGGTGTAGACTGAGGGCTCTTGTTCCTGAGTGACCACCTGCTGTACTGGGATAGGTACTGGGATCCAAAGGCAAAGGAATGCTGGGTGAATCAACTGAGAAAAGCTTGGCTGTGACAGTCACTCAGTGCTCAGTTATGGTCCCATGGTTAGATGTTGGCAAGTGTTTATTGTAACGCATACAACACTCTTCTGATGGGCTCTCCACAATGAGCTTTGTATGCTCTCTTCTGGACCTGACTCTGAGTATAAGGTTGTGTCAGTATTTAAGCCCTTTACCAAAGTGCTACCAAACATGCTGGCCTAACTGGGAACAGCAGTATTAACTTGGATGCTAGAGTTAATGGAGGAAGCCTTTGCATATTTTTCACTGAGGATTCACTCTCCCTGAGTGAGTCAGCAAGGAAATGCAGGAACTGTTTCAGCAAGTAGAAAAGGTAATTTAACAAATCAGCAAGTTTGTTTCTAGTGTATTTCTATAATGTATTTTCCTCCTTAGAGCCCGTAGGTTTGACTTCTTGTGCAGGAAATGCCTTGGTGCTCTGGATAGTAGGACAGCTTGACTCCCTTTGAAGTATTCACTGAGCATATTGTGTTTCATCGAGAAGATTTATCTATTCTGACTTGTAAAACCAAGTCTGTAGTACAAATATGATTTGAAGCCATAAAGAATAGAAAAGGCTGTTAAACGCATTTGTGATGACTTGATTTGGCTTAACATCACGATGAATTGAAATAATGGCAAATTTGTACCTGACTTGTCTGGTTGAGCCTACCATTGGCTCAACTGATTCAAACCTGTTTCGATAACTATAAAATGAAGATATCAGTACTTGTATTAGTTACGAATGCTTTAGGTTGCAAATCACAAGACATTAGCTATGAGTCGTTTAGATTGGAGATTGGCAAACTTTATTCGTGCAGTACCGCATGGTAAAGAGCTTAGACTTTGCGGGCCATGTATGGCTGTTTATTTTTAACAACCTTCATTTTCTTAACAAAGTTTTAAAAAGGTAGAAACAATTCTTAGTTCTTGCCTTTGACCCACAAATCAGTTTGCCAACTATTGATTTGGCTAAGCAATAAAAGTCTTGCAACTACCAAGTAGCCTGAGGTGGACATTCCAAGGCCGGTTCAACAGTCCAAAGATGTCATCAAGTACTGAAACTCTTTTGTTCTTTCTTCTCTACCTTCCTCAAGCTGTTGGAATTCTGTTTTTCATTTTTGTTTTTGTTTTTGTTTTTTGGCTTAGTTCCTTGTGATTGTGAGGTACCTGCTAATGCTCTAAGCAGTACAGTCACGTTCAAAGGCAGACATTCTAGTGGGAAAAAAACAGATATGGCAAAAAGACTTTTTCTTAGGATCTTATTTATTATTATTATTATTATTATTATTTTAATCCTGTAAGGGTAGGCCTTCCCAAACATCTTCCCCCTTTTATGTCTCAGTCTAGAACTGAGCAATGGGATTCCCATCTCTGGAACAACCATTTGGCCAAGAAATGGAATTCTTCTGACTGACGATCTTTCCTGGGGCTGGGAGAGGATTCTGCCATGTCAGAGATCAGTGGATGACCCCACTATGTAATTAGGGGAGGCTGGAGGATGGAAATTAGTTAAACAGTGAATAAGATCTATTAAAGTACTCTTCAAATATGAAATACTTGGGAAATAAGCATTTTGATCTTTCAAATGGATATCTACTTTAGTATCTCTTTTTCATATTTTAATGATTTTCTTAAAGCCAGCAACTAGTGAGTCTAGAGTGGAAGGAACAACTTCTCCTGGCAGGGGCATTTGGCAGTGTCTGGAGACATTTTTGGTTTTCACAACAGGTGCTGTTGGCATCCATTGAGTGCAAACCAAAGATGCTGCCAGATATCCAACACTGCATAGGACAGCCCCCCAAAAGAATTACCTGATCCAAAATTTCAACAATGCCAACATTGAGAAACCCTGGTTAAAACTACAATGAAGAGTTTTCTTGTCTACCTGATGAAGGATTAATAAACCCATTACCAAATGTAAGCAGCAACTATATTCTAAAAACAGAATAAAAGGGTGAAAATTCTATTGTACGGTTGAAACTCTGCTTGGCAAATTTTTTTTAAAGAGGATGTATTTAAAAACAAAGCTTGAGGGCAGATTCATTCCTTCATATTCCTTGATAAAAGAAAAAGATTTTATCTTGTATTAACAGTTGGAACACATCGGGAGGGAAAAAAAATCGATATTTACAAAGGTAAAGATGAGATCAAAGTGTTCCCCAAAGTCTAATGGCCTCAGATGTGTTCCATGTGGACAAGAACTTTTTCTCATCCTTTCCCTTTTCTGCTTCTCTGGGTTGCTTTTCTGTCCCAACCCAATTTTAACGGCTCTCTGTGGAAACAGACTTCATAATCTACAGACCAAATGGAAGCACAGCATATTTGGACCTAGAGATAACTAATCATGTCTTAGATCTCTGGTTCCAGTGCTGGTGCTAAAGAAATCTTACCTACTCTTCTTCCTAAAGTGATTCCCTCCTGTCTTTCTGTATTATTGAATTATATGTAGCCCCTTTCAAGTGTTTTTGGACTTGATCCCCTTAGAAAGGAGGACTGAGAGTCTTAACCCAAGGTTGGTTTGATCACTATGCAACACAGAATTATTCTTTTTTTTTTCTTTTTCCTTTTTTTCAATTTAAATCCAAGTTAGCTAACATATAATATAATAAAGTTTTCACTAATAGAATTTAGTGACTCATCACTTACATAGAACACCCAGTGCTCATCCCAACAAGTGTCCTCCTTAATGTCCCTTGCCCATTTAGCTTGTTCTAAGGAGCCAGGTGCTCAGAAGGAACAGAATGGCAGTATGTGCTTGAGCTTGTACACAGAAAGGGAAGGCTGAGGAACATCTTTGCATCCAGTTAAGTGGGTTTTCTTTTCTCTTGGCTGGGCAAGGAGACTGCCCGTTCTTTGTGGAAGAGCCAGATGTAGTTGGCTCCATGACCATGTTGGCCTCTTCCTTGCTTCAGCCATGAGATCTGTGAAGCTTATCAGCCTGAGCAAACAAAAAAATATGATTTCCCCTCCCTTTTCCTGTTAATTCTGTAACTTCATAAAAATAAAATTAGAATAAAATTAGCGTCTGTATTGGAATTAAATAGACACAGATGCTTTGAAATGAGAATTCACAGTGTCTGTGAGCGTGCCTGCTAAAGCAAGACCATCAGTGTGAGGTACAGATGTCAAGACTCAGTAATTAATAGAGTAATTAATATAGAGCTTGAAAAGTTTTCCAGAGCATCTAGAATAGTCTTCTGATTTGCAGATGGATTCAATTTTTAAAAATGCCTACCATGTGGTGCTGGCTCAAATAAAAAATGAAATAAAAAGTTTTGGCAAATTCTTGTTTAGTGTTGAAAATTAGTTTTGGAAATTGAAAATCAGTTTGAAATGGTTTCTCCCATACAAAGAGCTACAACTGCACGTCATAATGAATTCACCACCTCTTAACAAATGACTGGGGAATAAATAAGGGGACACCAAAAGTTAATGTCAGAATAATGCTGATTCTTGCTTAACAGGAGGTATTTTTTTGGGTGGGCTGGGAGTGGAGGGTCTAACATTGTTCCATATCTGGAGGCATTGGCAAATTCTAATCTTTCAGGGATCCTGCTCAAACACCTGAGTGCACTTCCTTAGAGTCTTGCATTAGGTAGATTGAGACAGGTGCTGTTCTTACTGTCTGGTTTTTCGGATTTCTGGCGCTGTTAGACACGGAGGGTGAATAATAGGTAAGTATCAGATGACACTCCCTGAATTTGACAATGGGACTGTGCTACACACCTACATCTTTCAGAAGCATTGTAATTAATGAGTTTGAGGTTGGCCATGTGTAGGGAGACATATAGGGTTGAAAGTGGGCATGGAACCCACTGTGGAGCATGCCCAGTGATGGAGCCCTTGGCTAAGGTGCTCAAGAACACCACTGTCTGTTTGGCAAACACTTAGAAAGGGCTGCCTTTTCATAATAATTGGCAAACATCTATAAGGCACCTACTGTCTGTGAGACACCAAATACTAGACACTTCCCCTAGATGCAGATGCGGGATGTTGTCCTGAAAGGATCTTTCTGGTTTGTTTCCTCTGATAGGTTCTTCCAGAATCACACAAGGAGTGACAGGAGAGAAGGTATGGAAAAAAGGACAAAGAGAAATAGAGGTTCAGAAAGGGCTTCGTCTTTTCACTTGAAAACTCAGTGGTGTGGTGAGAATGAGGGACCTCACTGGCCCACCCACCTCCACTTCCTCCCACCTGTCCCTCAAGGTGCCCCTCATGTTCCCATCGAGGCCTACAGAGTGAGACACTACAGAGTGGTTAGATCTAGACTCTGCCTCTGTTTTGGATCCTGGCTCTCTGCTTCCAAGCAGTGTGGCTTTGAGTAATGTATTCAATCTCACTGAATTTCAATTTTTTAGACAACAATTTCTTCCTCCAAACCTACCTCTTTGGGTTTTGTTAAGATTTAGTGATGTTAATATTATTATCATCATCATCATCATCACCACCTCCATACAGAATTTTCAGTGCATCAGGCACTATACTAACTGCTACAAAAACTTTTTCTTACCTGCACTTTTAATGCATTTTAAAAGAACTAATACATTAGGCCACTTCAGTAAACGAGAGGCTCATATTCTACCCAAAGCAGTACATGGAATTGAAGCAGTATGTGGTAATGGAATTTCAGGTGGGCGGTTTAAGGATAGGTGATGTGTTTTTCAGAAGGGGAGCTTCCTACATGCTCATGCTCCACTGGGCAGGCACTGCTTTCCCCTTTGTCCTTGGATGGAGCCTTGGCAAGAAAATGGATGAAAGAAAGAACACATAGGGAACATTTGTAAAATCAGGGATTTTAATGGTTCTCTATCTTGTAGGGGCTGCTGAACTGTTGATGAAATATTCTGCTTTGTTCCCTTCCTTTCCAAACCGGATCAAATCCCTACATCAGCCAGGGCTTTGATTTGAAACCTTTACCCCTTCTCCCACTTCCCATCCCATTATTCCCAAGCATTCACAGGCTACTACTTTTCTTTTCTCTTTTCAAATGTTAATTATCTATTTTGAGGGGGAAGGCAGAGAGAGAGGGAGAGGGAGAAGCCCAAACAGCCTCTGCACTGCCAGCACAGAGCCCAACATGGGGCTTGATCTCACACACTGTGAGATCATGAGCTAAGCCAAAATCAAGATTCCCACACTCAACCGACTGAGCCAATGAAGCACCCTAGTAATTTTCTTTTTAAGTCCAGGATTAGCAAAGGACTGCCGCTTAAAAAAAATTAATACCATAACTTTACCAAAATAAAAAGTGCTGTTTACCATCACCATAATTTCATTTCTTAAGGACAAACTCTTATAATAAAGAACTTTGGGGGGAAAAATAAGCAACTTTATGCAAAATTCTCTCCTTTGTCCAGATTTGACCACGGCCTGGAAAAACCTCAGCATACACCAGCGGGGCCAAGAACTGTATGGAGGCCACGCTTATGGCTGCATGGCCAGACCTCAGGGAGAAGCAGGGAAGAGAAAAGTCAGCTCCTCAATGACGGTGTTCAGTAGGAAGATGTGGTCAGTCATCCCGTGTGTGTGTGTGTGTGTGTGTGTGTGTGTGTGCATTAGCAAGGTTTGGGGACGAGGACTAACTCGCTATTTAAGAGTCCAGACAAGACCAGCTCCACAGGCATATGCAACCAGTGCAGCCACACAGGCCTCAGAAGGACCTGGGCTGGGATTAATGCTCTGTGTAACCATCTTGAAATTCCAATAATTTTTGAACATAGCTCCCACATTTTCATGCTTCACTGCGCCCTGCTAATTGTATAGCTGATTCTGAGACTGCATAGAATTTAGTTGATGACTGTTGCATCAGACACCTCTTAAGCATTGTTTAAAATTCTCTCAGCTTGTCTTTTTCCTCCAACTATGGCTCTGGCTACCAGTTCCAGGCATATTTATAGCCATAAATGAGGGTGTAGTGTGCCCTGGGTCCCGGTATCTCTGCAGCATGCCTGTGCAAACCTGTACTTGCACAACCCAGAAGTGAGAGAGTTAACTCCCCACAGAACAACCCTTACCCAGCAGCAAAGAGGAGCTAAGGAATAAATACCTGTTTATACCGGGTATAAACAGTTCTAAGATGCATTCTGTGAGGCTTCTCAGACTGTCGTGAAGATTGAAGACAGATATATGGGTGTGTGGAACCTCTTCCTGCCCTGCTTGTTATCCCTGTCCCTCACTCCTGCTCCCACTCACAGATGAGCCTTTGCTGTTAAGGGAGCCCAGGCAAAGACAGTGGTCCCTATTTTCCTTGTATCATCAGCTGGGAGTATGAACCCTATGGCTAGGCGTCCATGGCCTTATGGTTTTCATGGGACCCTTAGGAACAGTTACTCTGGGTTACTTGCCTTGAGGGCCTGTGCCCTACCGGACCCCTTATCACACGCAGCCCAGGTCAGCTGGGACACAGCTGTCTGCCCACAGCTGGGAGCCAGGAGGCCTTGAACTAGCGGCAGACCCTAAGCCAAGGCTCTGTCTTGGAATCAGCCAAGAAGTCAGGGCTTTACCAAATCACCATCTAGTTAAAAATCTCACTCTTCATTGCAGTTTCTCCACTGGTTGTGTTGGGTTTAAGAAACAGTAGCTCATTAACCACAACTTTTAGCAAGACCAAGATTTACTGTATTTTGTAATAGTTTAGAAACGCTCTTCTGCATTTCATTTCAGCACTGCTCATGGTTTCTCAAAGTAAAGATTACCTCGCACTTGTTTTTAATAACAGCTTTATTTATTTATTTTTTTTGAGAGAGAGAGAGGGAGGGCACAGGTGAGCGAGGGGCAGATAGAGTGAGGGAGAGAAAGAGAGAATCCCACAAAGGGAAGAGGGAGAGAGAGAGAGAGAGAGAGAGAGAGAGAGAGAGAGAGAAGTGGAGCTCAACCGAAGCAGGGCTTGTGCTCAACCAATGAGGAACTGGAACTCATGAACCGTGAGATCATGACCTGAACTGAAGTTAGATGCTTAACTGACTGAACCACCCAGACTCCCAGTAACAGCTTTATTGAGATGTTATTTACACACCAAACAATCCACTCAAGGTATACAATTCCATAGTTTTTAGTGTTTTCACAAAGGTATGCAACCATGTACTTGGCCATTTGCATGTCTTCGTTAGAGAAATTTCTCTTTAGATCTTTTGTCCATTTTAAAAATTGGGTTATTTGTTTTTATTCTTCCACTGTGTTATTTACATATCGTGGATAATAATCCTTATCAGATATGTGATACTCAAAAAGTGTCTCTCATTTTGTAGGTTGTCGTTTCAGTTTTTGGATGACGTGCTAGAAAAGATAGGAGGTTTTATTTTTTTATTTTTTATTTTTTTTAATATATGAAGTTTATTGTCAAACTGGTTTCCATACAACATCCAGTGCTCATCCCAAAAGATGCCCTCTTCAATACCCGTCACCTACCCTTCCCTCCCTCAAGGAGGTTTTAATTGTGATGTCTAATTTATCTATTTTTTCCTCTTGTTGTTTGTATTTTTGGTCTTGTATCTAAGAAACCGTCTCCTAATTTGAAGTCATAAAGATGGAGGCCTTTGCTTTCTTTTAAGACTTTTATAGTTTTAGGTCTCAAAATTATATCTTTGACTCATTTTGAGTTAATTTTAAGATACGGTGTCTATGGTATAAAGTAGGGGTCCAACTTCATCCTATTGCATGTGATAACGAGTTGTCCCAACACTGTTTGTTGAAAGGACAGTTCTTTCCCCCATTTAATTGTCTTAACTCCCATGTCAAAAATGAGTTGACCACGAATGTGAGAGATTTCTGTATTCTCAATTCTATTCCATTGAGTATATATATAAATATATATACACCTATATTCGTGCCACTTTGTTTTGATTACAGTAGCTTTGCAGTAAGTTTTAAAACTGGGAAGTGAGTTCTCCAACTTTGTCCTTCTTTTTCAAGATAGTTTTAGCTGTTCTGGGCTCCTTTAATTTCCATTTGAACTATAGAATCAGCTTGTCAATTTCTGCACAGAAGGCAGTGAAGACTTTGATAGAAATTGCATTGAATCCATAAATTTGGAGACTACTGTATCTTTTTTATTATTTATTTATTTATTTTAATTCAGCATAGTTAACATAGAGTTTTTTATTTGTTTTATGTGTATGACATAATGATTCAACAATTCTATATTACCCATGACTCATCATAAGTGGGCTTTTAATGCCCTTCACCTATTTGACCTATCCCCTCACCCACCTCCCCTCTGGCAGCCGCCAATTTGTTCTCTGTATTTAAGAATCTATTTTTTGTTTCTCTCTCTCTCTCTCTCTTTCTCTCTCTTTTGTTCATTTTTTTCATTTCCTAAATTCCAAGATGACTGAAATCATTATAGTATTTGTCTGTCTCTGACTGACTTATTTCACTTAGCATTATACCCTCTAGATCCATCCATATTGTTGCAAATAGCGAGATTTCATTCTTTTTTATGGCTGAGTAATAGTGAGTTCTTCTGGTCCATGAATATGGAATGTCTTTCCATTTATTTAGGTTTTCTAGATTTCTTTTTCCCTAACAGTGTCTTGTTGTTTTCAATGTACAAGTCTTGCACTTTTTCGGTTAAATTTATTTCTAAATGTTTTATTTTTTGTGATGCTACTGTAAATTGAATTCTTTTCTTAATTTAATTTTGTTTTTGTTATTGTTCGTGTACAGAAATACAACTGATCTTCGTTATTGATTTTGTAATCTACAAGTTTGTTAAAGTATTTTTATTTTAATTGTTCCTTAAGTGGGTTCCTTAGGATTTTCTATATGCAAGATTATTTCACTTGCAAATACAAATAGTTTTAGTTCCTCCTTTCAAAATTAGGTGCTTTTTATTTAATTTTCTTTCCTAACTACCGTTGCTAGAATCTCCAGTAAAATGTTGAATAGGAGTGGTGAGAGTGGACCTCCTTGTTTTGTTGTTGATCTTAGGGAGAAAGTTTCAGTCTCTTCTCATTAGGTATATTGCTAATTGTAGATTTTTTTTGTAGATGCCTTTTATCAGGTTGAGGAAGTCCCCTTCCATTCTTAGTGTGTTGAGTATTTTTATTAGGAAGGGATGTTGAGTTTTGTCACATTTTTTCCCTGAACTATGGAGATGATCATGTGGTTTTTGTTCTTTATTCTATTGGCATGATATATTCCATTAATTGATTTTTAAGATATTTAACCAATCAATCCCACTTGATCATGGTGTATAATCTTTTATATATATTGCTGGATTTGGTTTGCTAGTGTTTTTTGAAGATATTTGCATTCTGTTAGCACTCTTGCTATAAGCTTCTCATTTCAGGAGCATGAGCTCCAACAGAAGAATGTATTTTGAATGGAAATCAAACAAGTTTTATCTGGGAAAGTTGGTTTCATTGTGGAATAGAAATAGAATGAATGTGGTCACTTGGAATGTTTGAATCTGTGAGGAAGAAGGAGAAATATTTCATCTTGGTTTAGTCTACAGATCACATTTGGAAAGGTAACTGGCATTTTAGTAGGCCTCTGGGACAGGAGAATCCACCAGAACTATACTGTTGAAGTTGACCATATATTGTTCCACATTGGGTGGCTGTATCTGCTGTTGTCTCTATCCCAGTTCATCCCACCAGAGGTGCCCATGATAGGAGGTCAGCCCTTCCAGAGTCTGTCAGGTCAATGGGTGACTACATGAGTGTTTCTTGTAGGCCAGATGTGCATCCAGAGAACAAGCTGGCATGGGGTCATTTCAGGTCATATCCAGGAGGGTTGTCTAGAGACCTAAGACTTAAATGGGGAGAAGATGGAGAACTCCTGGATTTCTAGGGAGTGAGAAGGAAAGGAAGTGACCAGCCAGAAAATATTGGCATTTGCCTTGCCAAGGAATTACAGATAAGAGATCTCCAAAAATTTCTGAAGAACCACGTTAAATCTCATAAGAAAAGTCCTTTAAACTTGTACAAAAATAGAGATTACAAATTCTAACTATATAGCAGTACCAGGTAAGTAGAAACTTTTCTGTTCCCTTGACCTAGTACCCTTACTGTGCTTCAACCCTGGAGAACTTGAAACATGATTAGTTAGAGGAAGAACAGATGTGAGGGAAGGGTGGCCTTTTCCTTCCCTGACTTCAGGCTCAAACCATAGAAGGGGAAGAAGGCTCGACTGAGAAGCAAATTTGAAATTTTGACCATTAAATAAGGCTGATATTTTAATGCTAATCTGAAGTCATAATGTGTAACTTGAAGTGACCCTAGAAGTGTGTGTATTATTCAAGAAGGACCAGAACATTCTTGAGAACTTCCCCTACCCCCGCCTGAAAACTTAGCAGATATGATCCCACAGAGCTGATTGAAAGGGCCAGTGGAAGACAAAAATAAAGTTTTCTCGTTACACTTTACATACTGCTTGTTCAACATAACTTTTGTGTGAGAACGGTGCATTTCTACTTATCAGAATCTCACCTCCACTACAGGGCTAAGTGATGAATGCTGTCTGGTTTTATTCCAAATCAGGTTTCACTACAACACTGGCCTATCTACATTCTACTTCCTCCGGGGGTCCTTGTGTGACCACTCCAGTTAGACAATCTCAATCACCATAATGGGCATTTAGCCTTCTTTCTGGCTACTGAGCATACTTATGTCTGGGAAATCTCCTATTTTATGAAGGAGAGCTCCCTTCCCAGAAATAGAAGCTGAAATGTCAGATACTCAAGTCCCAACTTCCCCGCAGCCATTGTGCAAACATAGCCCAGCAATGGGAGGAAGCAGGGGCTGTCCCAACTCCATTCTGGTGACAGATGGTGGTAGCAGAAGTGACATCCAATTTCTAGAAGCAGAAATGACAGATGAGGGCCTGGCTTCATGGTGCTGATGGTGAGGCCTATAGCGTCTGTGCCTAGCATGGGCTGTGTAGTCTTTCTTGGCCCAGTTCCTTGGGCCAAACACTGGGTTTGGCAACAGTTTCTGGCTCTGTAGCCACCACAATTGGTCCTCTGGTGCTCCTGGAGACTCAGTGAACTTCTCTGTAGTCTGGTTTTTTTCTCTGAAATAATTTTAGATTTATAAAAAAGTTATGGGGATAATGCATAGAGTCCTCACGTACCCTCATCCAGCTTCTCCTAATGTTAACATCTTATATAACCGTGGTACATTTATCAAAACTGGGAAGCTACCATTGGTATGACACCGTTGTCTAAGCTACACACTTTATTTGGATTTCACCAGCTTTTCCATTAGTGTCTCTTTTCTTTTCCAGGATTCAAATCAGGATACCACTTGCCCTTTGGCTGTCACGTCTCTTGTCTCCTCTCATCTGCGATAGTGTCTTTATAGTCTTTCCTTGCTTTCTAAGAGTACCGGCCAGCTATTTTGTAGAATGTCTCTCAGGTTGGACTTATCTGATTTTTTTTTTCATTTTTCTATAAGAGTTATGAATTTGAGGGGTGAGGAATACCACAGAAGTGAAGTGACTTTTCTCTTCAATGGGTAAATATCAGGGAGTACATGACACCTACATGACAAATAACAGGTGATCAATGGTTAAACTTGATCAATGGTTATAGTGGCATCTGTCAGGTTTCTCCACTATGAAGTCACTATTTTCTCCCTTTTTGTCCTCTATTTGTTATAAGGGAGTCACCAAGTCCAAACCACACTTAAAAGGAGGGGAGTTAACTTCCATTCACTAAAGGAGAAATATCTTCACATGTTATGTGAAATATGTTCACATTTGAAATTCTTCTGTAAGGAAGGTTTGTCCTTTCTCTTACATCTATTTTTTCATTTCTCAAGCAAAAGAATAGGGCATTTGTTAGTAAATTTCAGGGCAATGTCTTAAGAGTCCAATGGCAGGAAAAAGAGACAGCATGATAGGGTTTGCAGAGATCTTAGAAGCCAAGACAAGAGACCATATGGAGAAAACAAGAAAGATGCTCTCTGTGGCCTGCTCTGTTCCATTGGCCGTGAACTGGCTTCTGCCACAAGGTGCTTAGTTTCACTTTCCTCATGGCTTCAACTAGCCGAAGCCTCTAGATGGTCTAAACCTCTCTCTTGTGCCCATGCCACATGATTTTGCTCAAGGGCATAAGGTCATTTCACTACAAAGGGGGTCGCCTGGCTCAAATTCTCAAGAGAAAGAAGCTTGTCTTTCTCAGCCTAGCCTATGGATGTATTCTTCCTGGGCCAGGTGTCCACTTGAATGACATCAGCTGTGGCCAGCGGTGGGGTGGGACTGCAATCATTGTGCCCCTCCTGCAGAAGCGCCCTAAGAACGAGTCAATTCTAAAAGGAAGGAATGTGGTGGGCAGGCACTGCGACATGCTCCCACGGCACCTTCCTTCAGTTCTTCCTGGAATAAGCATTCTTCTACTAAAATAACACCAGAGGTCACATTCATTTCCAGTGTACATAGTGGCTTTTCTACGTAACACACAGTGCTCTCCAGCGATCATCTCCATTCTCTAATATTTTGGAATTTCTGCTGAAAATTTTGTTTAGCAGATAAAATAGAGCTACTGTAATTGAAGCATGGGTGGGGGCTTATCGCATCACACTCCACCCTCCTCAGCCTCCCTTCAGTGGCTGTCAGAATATAGGTTAAGGGAGGTAGACCAGATACATGATTTACTTCCTTGGACCTCAGTTTTCAAGTTGAAGAAAGAAAAGTCACTGATTTCATGTAACATTATTCTCCAGGGTTCTATAATGAGGGGTCCTGGGAGATGTAGAGTCCCTACTCCCCAAAACATCATAAAGATGGCTTGGGTACTATATCCTTCAGGGTCCCAGGAGGCACACCCAAACTGCATCACTGAGAAACATCTCGTAATGGACTCTACAGAGATATGGGCAGGGTTCAGGAAAAATAACAAGTATGGCTCAGTACCCCTCAGGGATTGCAGTTGTGGAACCATCACTACCCCTCAGGCAGAAAGGACAGAAGAAAAGAGTAGTTCCAGGAGGTGGAACACGTGGCTGTCTGGCTGTGGCCTTCAGTGGATAGAAGCAGCCAACCTTAAAGTGTAGAGAGAGAAAGCTGGGGAACAAATGCCCCACCCACCTCCTCTCTCTGATCTCCTGAGGAGATCCTGATCTCTGATCCAGGTGCTGCCATCCACTGACCCCAACCAGAAGCCAGAGACCATGTTGCTCTTGATTCAGTCCTTGGGAAGCAGCCTCTCAAGACAGACAGCAGGGTGGAGAGGGTGGAAAATGGATCTACAGAAACAAAAGGAAGGTCTCCAGCACAAGACAGACAGATGGTTTGTGGCTGAGCCCGGCCTCGACCCCCTTTCCTGACTTATTCTCTTATTATTCTCCTTCTGCCTTCTTCTCGTTGTCTCCTATCAATCAGTACTCTAGCCAGGCAGTTCCAAGCTTCTTTCCTTGCTGCAGATGGAGAAGCTTAGTTTTGCAGACTGTGAGGCCTAATTTTGGCCTGCATTTCACACACTCTCCAGCAGTGAAAGACCTGGGCCTTCACTCTTGCTTTTCTTGGGTCTCCGCCCAGCCCTGGAGGCTGTAAGTCTCTGTGATGGCCCCTTCATCCTGACCTCTGAGGGACTTACTTCTAGATAGAGTGCTTTGCTGAGCAACCTCTCCTTTTGAACACAGGAAAAGCCCCCAGTGATTTTTGTTGTTGCTGTACAACGGAAAAAAGAAGCCTCAGATTGCTTTCTGAGTAAGTGAGGATTGCATTCTTCCTGGAAAGAGTTTTCTTCTCTGAGGCTGCTATTGCCACGGTCAATTGAAAACTGGGAAGCTGCTTTCAGAAATGCTCGCCCATGCTTTGGAATGTAATTGAAAACAACTGTCCTACTGAAACATGTAAGGAGCTGGAACCATCCCTAGCGGCTAGTTGAGGAGGGGGTGGGGACAGAATGGTTCAGAGGAGGGGAGGGGAAGAGAGTGGTTGGGTCAGGGCGGAGAGAGAAAAAGCGCTTATTGGTCAGAGGAAAGGAAAATAATTAGAGGTTTCCATGTAGAATAAATTTCCATCGGACCTGCCCTGATGACAAAACAGGTTGTGGATGAGAAACGCTGGGTGGCTTTTTAGAGTGACATAGTCTCAGATCCAGGCAGTCAGAAGGCTAGTCCAGAGCAAGACTGTAACCCTAGTCTCTTTAGAGTAAGTCAACTAGAGACAGGCATTTCCACCCCCACCTTCAAGAAGAGACAGGGAAACTAGTTCACAAAGCTACAGGGGATAGTTCACAGAAGACAGAGATACCTCCCCTTCACTTTTTAGTTATTGTCTCATTTGGACAAAGATGACTAGAATACTCACCCCAGCATATCCTCTGCCTTTTGTTTCCTGCAGGCTCCACACTCTCTAGCCTTAGGCTTTCTGCGTGAATCATAATTTTATTCCTAAGCAAATGGCCCACACCAAATGCAGATGCTGGCTGAGTCTCTGCCAGCTAGGTCCACACATGGAATAAATCCTTCCCTGAACAATGTATCTTCCAGCCCTGCAGAAATAGGGACTGGGGCTTTCTCCAGGAGGTCTGACATACATTCTTCCAGTGCCTTGAATGTATTTGGGGGCTAAGTTCAGAAGACAGGGCTCTTACATGTCTTGCCTTCTAAAGACAGCACATTTTCCCCATTATATTGGAGAGAGATCAGAACTGATCACATTCAGAAGCATTGAAAAAGACATTTTAAGGTAATATTACAATTGTTTCTTCCTAGAGCTTTTTATGATTGTAACATTAGGAATGAATGTGAAGTGATTTGAAGTGCTTCATGCTAGGCATTTTGGCTGGGAATCTGGGCCTCTGAGGAATCAACAATAGTCTAGTCCATAGATAGGTTTCTGAGGGAGCATCTCTTCCTTTTCTGGACTCTCATAAGACTTCCATTAATGTGTTCAAGGTGAGGAATCTTTGGCGAAATGTTGAAAGATCATCTATATACTTCCCACAGAATTATATCTTTTTGACCTAGAAAGAACATTGGTCATGCAACCCTTATCTTCTACAGATGAGGACACTGAAGTATGGAGGATCAGAGGGTTAACTAGTGGCAGAAATAGCTCTGGAACCTTGCACCTGGACTGGCATTCAAGAGCTCTTTCTATTGTTCTGGTCTTCCATTTTGAAAATCCATGAAACATTCCCAATATTATGAGTGTGTCACAGATGGTTGGTGCAGTGATTATTACATGCGTTTCTCTAACAATTCCCAGCCTCCTTTGCATTTAGGTTGGAATCTCATGACCATCTAGCATTGGATTATGAATAAAAGTGGAGTATGTGCCTGTTCTTGGCTGGTAGTGAGTTCAGATCAATATTCCTTCTCCACTCTTCACACGCTCTGCAGAGGAGAACTTAGATCAGATGAAGCATATGGCAAAGCTACAAGATGGAGGAAGGCTTCCCAACTCATATGTGATGTGACACAAGCAGGAAATATGCCCTTGCTCTCAGAAGAAACTAGGATTTCAGGAATTTGACCTTTGAGGCAGCTAGCATCTACTACCCCAAGTCAATGGGATTCTGTTTCAGCCATCTTTCCTGAAAAGGACATAATGAACAAGGTTCGACAATGGCAGCCCACCATTTGCAAAAAGTCAACAGGAATGTAGCACTCATCACTTGGACACTCATTGCTCAAATCAGAGGTGTAAGGTCTGGGAGAAGGCAGGAGTTCCAAGGCTGAGAAAAGAAAATTAGTTGCTAGTTAGTCCCACTCTTCAGGAAATCAGGTTTCCACAAATGTAGAGAAGACTGTCTTAGCTCTGGTGTGTTCTATCTCAGTTCTCTCTCTCTGCACCCAAGGATGGACTGTGGCCACATTGCCTTTTCAGTCTGAGCCCAGCTGCATCCTCTCTCACAAGTGCCCCAGAAACTTAGGGGAGGAAGTGAGTCAATGTGACTTCTCTGTGAAACCTCTGCTGCAGACCCCACTTCATGTCCCCAGCTGCCAGTGCACCTCTTAGGATGTGGCTCTGGACTGGGAGCTTGTACAGCTTCCCCTGGGAAGCTCGTACAATTTTCCCCACAGTGTGACTTGCAACAAAACCCTTAAATAAGACAGAGGAAAGCAGGTCATTGTCTCTGTTGGGTTGTTGGCATTGCGGCTATCATTGGGTGACTTTTGGCTCTGGAACCTCAAGTTAAAACGTGGATTGCTGGCTCATGTTGAATTCTGGTCAACTGGCCTTGTTGTCTTTGCATTTCCCGCCTCTGAGCCTGGCAGGCCCACAGTGGTGAGGTCCGTTGATGGAGGGCTGGGTTGCCTGTGTCATTCTCCCTCCACAGATGGAATCTTATTTTGGAGTGACTCCTCATGGGAGGATCAGGAACACACATCCTGGTGCCAGCAGGCCCAAGCCCGGGCTTTCATACTCTCACATCATGTAGCTTCAGATCAGGCAGTCATTGATCTGCTTCATTGATCTCTCTTTTTTTAGGCATCATTCAAATCCAGAGTATTTTAATTACTGTGGCTTTAAAGTATGTTTTCATATCCGGGAGGGCAGATCTCCATTCATTAATCTTCTCATACATTTATTCTTCCAAATGAAAGTTAGAATCAATGTAGTTGCCCTATACCAAAAAAAAAAAAAAAAAAAGCTATGAAGAATTTATTAGAATTGTGTTAAATGTATAGATTAACTTGGAAAGAATTGAAATTTATATGAGATTGAATCTTCCTAGGCAGAAATGCAATATAAAAAGTCATTTATTTCAGTCCTTTCTGTTTTTCATGGAATTCTTAGAAAAATATAATTCTAAAAAGACCCCATTTATAATTGCATAAGGCTATTTATTGTTGGAACTCTGTAAAATATTTAAGAATATCAACTATTTGTTATAAGCATAATTGTTTGATATTTAAATATTTACCTTTTACCTGAACATCTTAAACTCTCTTAGTTCTGTTTTTGAGGTATAATCATATTGCAAATAATGATCCCCTGTCTCTTCCTTTCTATTTCAGCCTGTCTTATTGAATTGGTTAGGACCTTCACAAAAATGTTAGACAATAGTATAAAATTGGTCATATTTATATTACTTCTGATAGAATTTACGACCCTGCAAGTAACTCCATTAAGTGAATGTGTTGTCTGTTAGACAAAACCTCCTTGTCAAGCAAAGGAAATGCCCTTCCTTATTGGTTTTATAAATTGATTTGTGTGCATGTGTGTGGGAGAGGACAGAATTTCAGGGTAAGGAGGAAGTGTCATGTTATTTTACTTGAACTTGGCATTTAGTCCCATATCCTGTCCTCTCTTCACTAAGAATATCACAGTATTTAAAAAAAAAAAAACTGTAATGAGACAGTAAAAGTCAAGATAGTCCCTCTTCTTCACATTTTTCCCCTTATATCTATCTTTTCTACATGCAAACCACCTCTGTAAGTCTGTGTCTCTATAGGTTCCTGCATTAGCTTATTTGCCTCAAGTGACTTAAACAATATTTTTTAAAACTAGGTCAACCGGTTTTTATTTATTAATTTTTAACGGTGCAGGGAAAGTTTACCTTCCTCTTCAAATTCTTTGATCGGTTACATTTATGATTTCTCCATCCTATCCAATTATTATTCTAATAATCCAGACCTTTCCCCTTTTTGTCTACATTCTAAAAAAAAAAACAAAACTTTTCTGGATTATTTTTCCTATTGTGAAAAGTGCTGTATTTTATCTTCTTTTAAAATATTATCTGGCAGCTTCTTTGTCTTTCTTGTCTTTGTTCCTTACCTTCACAACATTGTTTCCACAACCGACTTTTTAACCTTTTGAACACTGTATTTGGACATGAATTAGGCATGGAAGGAAAGAAATTTTCCTTCCAGAGTCCAGAAGCTCACATCCTGGGACTCTTCTTACCCCAAGCCCCGACTCTCTTACACTGTGACCTCTGGGTTTCAGAGGCAGTGTTCCCTACAACTCCCAGCAGTCTGCAGAAAATAGTTAAGAAGCCATTGGACTGGAGAGGCTCTGAGCTCCCTCCCTGCTCTGAAATCCTGTGCACCTGCCCTTACTTGTCCTCCCCACCTACTCAAACCATCCCCATCTTTGGAGCCCGCCTTCTCCAACCCACACCCCTGACCTTGCATGAACATTTGTACCTTCCTTCTCTGTGCTCTTGCCATGCTGTTCCTTCCACTCCAACTTCCTTCCCTTCCCACCTTTCTTGGTCCCGAAAAAGTATAGAATTTTCAAGTAATAGATTGTATTCCGTTTGACTTGAGCACGGGACTTCTGAAGGAAAATAATAAGAAAATTGTGTCCAGATCATAGAATGTAATACTTGTCTGTGGTAGCCACTTAGGTTTGGAGTGAGAGAATTAACAACATACACAAGTATCAACCAGAGTGTGTATAAAATGATTCCCCGGTTCCTTCCCAGTCTAGCAGCCTTGACTAATGATCAGAGAAGTCAGTAGGTCTGACGGCACAGGATGGAATGAACTAGATCTGGCAGGACTGGGGCCGGGGCCAGGGTGTTCTGTTCCTTGGCTTGTGAGCTGCATAGAGTGAAAGTCATAAAAAGTCTCTTTGTGATGTGTCTAAGGGGTATTCTATCTCTCCACAAGACTGAGGAATCTGAAATCACCTCAAATAAGCACTTAGGTGGTAGATGGTGTTTTTGGACTCTTGGCCTCTCTTGGAATTGTCTTCATAATCTCCATTTCTCTCTCTGTGCATATGTTTAGATGTTCACCTAATATTTGCGACTTTTTGAGAGTACTTCCATATCCACAATGGCATTTTATGTATATAGCAAATTAATAATGGGAGAAATTATCTTCATTTTACAAACGAGGAAATTGTTTGCCTAGCAGGTGAAACGACTTGCTAAGATCAGATACCATAATGAACATTAGTGGTAGAACTGCAACAGAAAAGCAATGAGCTGGGAGCCAAGGGACCAGGGAGGCATGCGCCTGTTCATTATTGCTGAGAGAATTCTGTGGAAATGGCCCCCACCCGGCCGCTGTGCCCCCTGCCGCGTTGGAGCTACGTTATCCCCATGAAGTCATAGTCTACTCCATGTGAAGAAAATAATTTTGCTTTTCAAGATGTGGAGTTGGGGGGGGGGGGAACTGGACATTCTGGATGGCTTAGGAGCTGGCACAATCAGGATAAAGGAGGCTTTCAGAATTGGTTTGAGGCAAATGGGCCAAGAGAATATGGTAACCAGATTTTGCACATCTAAAATACGTTCCTATTTAAGAAAGAGAGACTTTCTAAATTGGCTCAAAGCAGTACACGATGGAAATAAAGGTCTTATGCCAAAACTCCAGGCACCACACAGCCCGTTTGGTCCCCTCAAAGTTGGCTGAGCCACGTGACAGGGTTTCTCTCATCCCTGCCCAAATGCTGCGTCCCACCCTCCCTACCAGCAATTTCTCTTTCACAGGAGGAGCTCTGGCACCTTTCAGAAGCTCCGAAGGGAGAAGCCAGGGTGTGGTGGGGGGGCTCCGTGAGTACTGGGAAAGGGTGTGGTACCCAGTCTGTGCGCTGAGAGGCCCCACTGACGTCACCCCCTCACCTCCTTCCCGTTCACACTGGAGCAAACACACAGAAAACTCCCTTTTGCAGCTGTGAAAACCGTTCTTGCTGATGTACATCATGCCCACGGCTCCCTACAGCTATTCCAAATCCCCAGTTTCATTGGCCATATTCAGAGGGAAATAAAAACACCTATTTCCCAGTTGGCCCTTTTTCAGTCAGACAAAATTAAAATACAGCTTGAAGTTTAAATGAAATGCCCTTCCAGTTTATGCTCTGGAGTTTCCATGCTCCCTCCACCTCAGCCTAGTTAGGGCCGAGCCGGCCGGCTGAGGGCTTTTCTTCCAGTGTTTGCTAAGGAACATCCTGGAAAGTTGGCCGTAAGTCTGCATTTCTAATATGCATCTGCTTCGGCCTTTAGAAGGGCCTCATTCCCTCCTAGTGGGATGTGGAACAGTAGGAATCTAGAGAGAAGGGGAGGGGAGAGAGTTCATCAGATCTTCCCTAGGTGTCACCAGACCTCATTGCCCACAATAGTCAGATACTACACAGACTGCCCGGGGCTCCATCCTCTTCCCTGGAGAACAGAGGAAGGAAAGAGGCCATTTTCCATGCTGGTAATGAGTGTTGGAAAGTACCTTTCACTGGAAGCTCAGGTGAGAAGGGACGAAACACCTCTTCCAAGTCCCTCTAAACTGGGCTTCTAGAGTTTAACATCAACAGTGGTGTTAGAGGTTTGGAACCAGGGGAAATGTGGTGCCCCTGGGGTCCTTCTGATCTCAAGTACCCAGTAAACCCCAGTGGTTTGGAGGTATGTATTCGAGGTATCTATGGAGTTTTCTAGAAATAGAATTGCCATGCCTCAAGCCCAGATGTTTTCACTCAGTAGGAAGGAGCCCTGCAGGGCCCTAGCATTTTTGTAGCTTGGAAAGGTCTGCAGTGATTCTCCTGCAGGTGGTTTCATATGTTTGCCAGTTTCCTCAGCTGGGATGTGTACCAAAACATTTTAGAATTCTAAATTAGATTTAGACACAGGTAAAGGATAGCCAGTTTTAAAAGACTGGAGGGTAGAGGCACCTGGGTGGCTCAGTCAGTTAAGTGTTCAACTCTTGATTTCAGCTCGGGTCAGCATCTCCCAGTCGTGAGATTAAGCCCCATGTTGGGCTCCATGCTGACAGTGTGGAGCCAGCCTGAGATCCTCTCTGTTCCTCTTTCTCTGCCTCTCCCCTGCTTTGTGCTCTCTGTCTCTCTCAAAATAAATTTCAAAAAGTAAAATGAAACAAACTAAAAACTAAAAGACTGGAGGTTATAAAATCAGGAAGAGTTATAGAATATAGGTATAAATGTCTCATTTGTAGACAAATGGAATAAGGCTGTCTGCCCACAGCAATATTCAATGGATAAAATTAATTGTACTCTAGCTGCAGAGATAGAACTCAGCGGCGGGATGGGACAAACAAGAAATCTCATCTCTGGAGGTCAGGTAGACAGGTAATATTAGACCCACCCCCGTTGAGGAGGGCACTTGTTGGGATGAGCACCGGGTGTTGTTGGGATGAGCACCGGAAACCAATTTGGCAATAAATTACATTTAAAAAATATTAGACCCATCCCTGTACTCAAGGAGAAGGGATATATGTGGGCAAACACAACATGGCTCAGGTAAGGAACATGGATACATAAACACCAATATTTTGGGCTCTCACTTTTATTGATATCAGACACCTTGGATATGATCCAGCTGCTAAGATTTTCATTTATTCCTTCATTAAATATTATTGCCCCCCTGCTACTTTCCCGTCATAGGTGCTAGATTCTGGAGGGACAGCGATAATGCCGCTAGAACTCTTTTTCTGATCGATTCTCTTCTTGCCTTATTTTTTACTTGGCCTTAGCTTTTCATTTAGAAAAAAATTCCACATGGTAGAGAACTTGCTCTCTGCAGCCACTGGTTTACACCCTTCAGCTTGGAGAAACTCCAAGAAAAAAAAAGTAGCTTCTTTTTCTCAGCAGCTATGGTAGGGGGGAAGGGCAGACTGCCCCAGGATAGGCCACTCTGGCCTGAACGTTATTTTGAGTTAAAAGTAATCAACACCCAGCAGATGCAGAAAAAGCTCTCTTCTTGGTCCACAGCTGCCTAAATTTACATTGGAAAGGAGAGCCTGTACCAAGAAGAGTGCTATTAACAGACTCCCCTTTACTTAAGAGACTTATCTGAATAATAGGGCAAACTTTAATTTGCAAAACATCTCCTTTCACCTTCCGGCTAATGGCCTTCCTTGACCCTACTCCTCTCCTTAGCTCACACAAGCTGCCTGTTGCCTCATGGTCTTTGGAACTCCATGTCTTCATGGATTGCCCATGAGCCTGCTATTAAATTTGGTCTACTCCTGTTGATCTGTCTCGTGTCAATTTGATTCAAAGTCCAGCTAGACGGAACTTGAAGAGCAGAGGAAGGTCCTCCTACCTGACACCAGCAATCACTCTAATGAAGTATTCAGATCAGCTCTGCTTAGATCACTCCAACCATCCGCCCAACCATGACAGACGATAATTCCCATGCATGAGACTTTCTCAAAGACGCCACCACAGACCGTCCTTCTTAAACCGGCTTTCAAGCTCAGCCTCCTGAGTTACATAGCCGAAATTCAACTTGCGCTCAAACGTGCCTCATATAACACTTCTAAAATTCCGTTTCTTAGACCTTGCCGAATTGAAGATGGTTGCCTAAGCAGTAAATCTGAGAAACTAGGCATATATTACCTACATCATACTAGACTGCTCGTGATGTGGCAAATGGAATGAGAGAGTAAAATCAGGGTCTTTTTTTCATTTCCTGTTGGTAATAATGACCCTGGCCTCAACTGTTCACCTACATATTCAGATATACAATAGAAAATAAAATATATATTCTGAATATTACAATATTTTAGGTTGTAAATATAAAACGTCACATCTTCCCTTGGCGGCAGTCATGGGAAATCATCCTGGGATGATCGCTGTGGGTTGTGAGATCTCTCTGTCCTGTCTGCCAGCAGTCTTTCACATCTCTCTTCTTCTCCTCTGCTCACCATGTTCCATCTGCCAGGCAGCATCGGCTGGCCCAATGGACAACTATTATCAGCTGTAGATCAAGGTGAATTTGCATAACTGCAGGTTGTAACTTAATTCCTCATTAGCAAGACAATATATGCTCTCTGGATGTTTCTAACATGTTTTTTTTTTTTTTAAGTTTTGCTTTTTTTTTTAAAAAGAGTCAACAAAAGATATTCTCAAAATTTATTGTGTATAATTATTCTCATGGACTTCTGATAAAAATTCCCATATACAGACCCATTTTGAAAGCTCAAAACACAGGAGGAGGAAACTATAAATTAAGTGTCCAAAATACGCTCTTTCTCACAGAAAAAAAAATAAGTTTACTCTGCAGTCAATATAAATGACAGCCACCAGAGAGGCCAGAAGCTGGGCTTCTGGATTAGGGGCTGAGATATGAAATGACAACACCTGCATCAAGGCACATCTATAAAGAACAAACAAACAAACAAACAAAAAACAGACATTCCAGTGTTGTGTCTCTGAGAAAGGCAAGCTTTGGGAAAGAAGGAAAAGGTGAAGTTCGCTGACCCCAGCTCTCTGGTGGGATGGTGGTCAGAGAATTGAATATATCCTCTGCTCATATTCCTTTCAAACGCAGAGATTGCTAGGAAATGCAGGAGAATCCTTTTCGCCTCTCTCCCTCTTATGTTAAATTTCTCATCTAAATCCACATGGAAACAGAAAAGGTGCAGCGCATTTCAGAATTGAGCAGGATTGGATCCTGCTTTCTGAATTTGGAGTGAAAGGGCTCAATTATGTGAATCTTGGTCAGTTTTTTAAGTACTAGATTTTTTTTTTACAGTTGTAACATTTACATTGCAAAACAGGTACCCTTTTGACCATTTTTAGGTGTGCATTTCAGTAGCTTAACACTGAACACTCAACTGTTGTATAACCATCACCATCATCCATCTCTAGAAATTTTTCATCTTCCCAAACGGAAGCTATACTCAGTATACAATTGCCCAAGTTCTGTTCCCAGCCCCTGGCAATGACCATTTTACTTTCTGCCTCTACAAAGTTGCCTATTCTAAGTACCTCATGTAAGTAGAATCACACATATTTGTCATTTTGTGACTCACTTATTTCACTTAGCATTTCCATGTTAAAGCATAGGTCAGAATTTCTTCTTCTTGAAGGCTGAATAATATTCCATGGCATGTAGGTTCCACATTTAGTGAGCTTTAGGGTGGATTATCTTCTCCAGTGATAATCCTCAGGACAGCCTTAGTGGTTTCTATCATCTTCTCAATGTTAAACATTTGTTTATTTATTTATTTTCTTTTTTAAAATTTATTCTTAAGTTAGCTAGTATACAGTGTAGTCTTGGCTTCAGGAGCAGATCCCCATGATTCATCACTTACATTCAACACCCAGTGCTCATCCCAACAAGTGCCCTCCTCAATCCCCATCACCCATTTCCCCCATCCTCCTAACCCCTCCATCCCCTTCAACCCCCAGTTTATTCTCTGCATTTGAGAGTCTCTTACAGGTTGCCTCCCTCTCTGTTTTTATCTTATTTTTCCTTCCCTTCCCCTGTGGTCATCTGTTAAGTTTCTCAAATTCCACACATGGGTGAAATCATATGATATCTGTCTCCCTCTGGCTGACTTATTTTGCTTAGCATAATACCCTCCAGTTCCATCCACGTTGTTTCAAATGGCAAGATTTCATTTGTTTTCATTGTTGCGTAGTATTCCATTGTATATATATACCACATCTTCCTTATCCATTCATCAGTTCATGGACATTTGGGCTTTTTCCATACTTTGGCTATTGTTGATAGCACTGCTGTAAACACTGGGGTGCATGTGCTCCTTCAGATCAGCCCTACTGTATCCTTTGGATAAATTCCTAGTACTGCAATTGGTGGGTCATAGGGTAATTCTATCTTTAATTTTGGGGGAACCTCTAGAGTGACTGCATCAGTTTGCATTCCCACCAACACTGCAAGAAGGTTCCCCTTTCTCCATATCCTCACCAACATCTATTTTTTTTTCCTGAGTTGTTCATTTTACCCACTGTAGCCATTTTATTTTATTTTTATTTATTTTTTGTTAATAACCTGTTTATAGTTTTTTTAAATATGAAATTTATTGTCAAATTGGTTTCCTTACAACACCCAGTGCCCATCCCAACAGGTGCCTGCCTCAATGCCCATCACCCACTTTCCCCTCCCTCCCACCCCCCATCAACCCTCAGTTTATTCTTAGTTTTTAAAACCATAAACATTTGTTTAAAGATAACTTGTTTCTTCTGTGTTTTTTATCATTATACCTGCTTTCTTCTTCTTTCCTATCTCCCTTCTTTCCTTCATCCCTTTCTGTGTCTCTCTCTTCCTTCTGCCTCTATCTCCCTCCTTTGTAATAGCAGATGATAAGTACCGCTTGTATCATAACTATATAAATATTCATCTCTTCTACCAAATAGTTTCTTGAGAGTGGGGACCAATTCTTACCTCATCGGAGACCCTGAGCAAAGCTAAGTAAATGCTCAGTAAACAAAAGTTGAGTTTAACTTAACAAAAGTTGAGTGGAACGATACTCAAAGTAGGCAGCTAATTAATGATCCCATCCACAGATTTCTTGAAGTTAGCTAAGCAAAACACAGATCCATTTGTCTATCCGTGTATTCATTTTCTATGGCCGCTATAACAAAATTCCACTAACCCAGTGGCTGACCTGCTCATCTGGTCTGATTAATATGAAGCCATCAATAGACTAAACCAATGTGAGGTTCCATGGGGTGTCCAAATCTTTTCAGACTATAGTTGAAGAGAGAATGGGAGAGTCGACACAGAACTGGAGCAAGATAGTGAACACATACCATTGTACGTTCCAAATCAATATGAAACATCAAATTCTCTTTTCTGATATTATTGTAAAAGAATATATGACCCATACGATCCATGAACATAAGACAGTGTTGATCCGCTCTAGCTGTCACAGCAGCTGTGATTGGGGCTACTCCTTCATTGAGTTTGTGCCCATCCACTGTCATCCTTCAGGATCTGTCTGGTTCCTGCAGGAGGCAGACTGGTGAATTAAATGGAGATAAGATGACTGCCACATCTCTAAGGGGTGAAATAGAAAGGCGGGTGAGGGAGGATTGATTGATTTGGGAGCTCTTTCCCAGAATATAGGACTAAATAACCTGGAGAAGACCCCAGGAGATGTTTTGAGCATAATACTAGGAAGGCTCAACCAAATGAGGTAAAAATGCCAGATATTGCCAAGGCATACTGTAGAAAGGTATTTAAAAGGCTCAGAGAAGAGGTCATGCTAGAGTCAACATACTATATAAAGCCGGAAAGCCCAATAATGTTATGATTTAACCCTATTTATTGAGTGGCCAAGAGGGGTGTAAGGGCAGATTCTGGAGTGAGTGGGTTGCATGTTGCCTTATGGGAGAAAGACCTCTGCATCTTTGTTAAGCAAGGCAGCCATATTATCCCTTATCAGAGAGCAATGGCACAACTTTTGCAGGTTTAGAAGGTTAAGAGAAATCGGGGGAATCCATACTGGGTGGGGGAGAGAGGGTATCAACCCAGATGTTCCTATCCCATGTGTCCAAGTCCCATTCTTTTGCAGCCAGTGCCCTGATCTTGGCACAATACACTGTCTTGGTCGGGAGTTTAACCTTCCACCTTCCTTGTAGCTCAACTACTATGTCAAATTCTGGGCTGTTTCTCAGCTTTCTCAGCCCTCCCACTGTAAGAGACAATACCTCTTTATATGCTACCAAGAAGGTCTCTCCAACATTCACTGTTAGCTTATAATTGTCAGTTAGCCACACTTAGCTTTTCATCATCTTTTTCCATATCACCAAGTTTACCAACAGCCACTCAGTGCCATTGTCCTTAAAATTATTACTTCTCTCATATTTCTCAAATGTCTGATAGATAGCACCACCTGATGAATTCCTTTCCACCAGTAAATCATTCCAGTTCATTATTGGTCGGAAGTCTTAAAAAATGCAGTTACCTAGTACTAGGGTACTGTGGATCACCTACCACCAGCAATGGGGTCCCCTTTTCCAGGTGGGTGTTGGATAACTCACCTCAGTGCTTGACACTGAGGGCTTCTGACTATAGTACTTTTGGTGGCTGTGGAAGAAAAGTACTTAATTCCTATAGATGGCTGGTGTATCAGTTTCTATCAAGTAATCTTCAACCCTTCTTACAAACTGAACCACTTTGATCCAACTTCAGAAGAGCCTGTTTCAGGTAAAATTCTTCCCCTGGAAGGCTCTTGAGTAATAAGAGAATAAGAAGGCTCTCGTGAAATAATAAAATAATCTTGTGGCTCCTTCACCTTCATTTCGTTGGAAAAGCAGAACCCTTTGGAAGATTGTAGCTCACAGGCAAGTAATCAGTTAATGGTGCTCGTTAGTTGGCTACTATGTTCTCAGTCCCTCTACTCACCACAAAAGGAGAAAAAAGAAAATTCTACAAGTTTCTAAGTGCATCTTCAAAGAAACAATGTGATTTTTCATCACTGTTGCCAATATTAAGTTGAATTTTGAAGTAGTAATCCCACTGCTATTAAATGTTAAAGTTTTTTTTGGTTTTTTTTGGTTTTGTTTTGTTTTTTCTTTTGTTTGTTTGTTTGTTTGTTTGTTTTTGGTTCATAAAGGATGTTGTTTAACTTTGGCAAAATTTCCAAATGGTCTAGGGCTCGTGTTGGTGGATACTCTTGGGCGGGCCAAAGTGTGGGTCAAATGTACACTAGCCAGCAGTGGGTTCTGGAGAACATCTGGAACACCATCAGTCTCAATTCTTCCATTTTCTCAGAAAAGTAAGGAGTGTATGTGTGACAGAAATGCTTCCTAGGGACTTTTGAGGAGTCAGATGTCAGGCCTAGCAATGCCCTCCTCTCTTGCCACTTGTTCTATTGTTCTCTGATGCATCATATTGCCACACCACACTGCATCCTAAGACACAGTGGCCTGCCTGATGACCCAAGACAGGAAAGTAGTTAATGTCCTCCAGGGGTGACTACAGATACCACAGGTACTCCAGTAGACAAGTACCACCCAGGCAAGGCTTGGGAGCTCCTCTCTTCTAAGGATGTTATGGTTTTCCACCAGGTAGATTTGCTACGAGGAAGGAGTTCTGGAGTCAGGAATATTCATTCTCTATCAAAATGCCATTTGACCCTATGTTAAGTTAACCTGTCTGCTTTTGACCCAATTATTTTTGACCCATTGTTTTATCTGGATAAGCTTATCCTAAATAACCTGGACTCATTTCTCCTTGGCTTCCCCACTGCTTAACTATATAAAAACATAGAAAAAATAATAATTGTCAAGTCATCAATAAAAATACTGAATAAGACAAAGATCTGTCTATGCCAAATCCCACCCTTACTGGTTTCCCATCCTGTGATGTTACTCAGAATATTCTTGCTAAGAAACAAAGTACTTTCTGGAAATATTCAAATTCTTTCACAGATTGAAAAATTCCCAAGGGATGGGTATTGTGGCTAGGCATTCAAATACTTTCTAAGCACATGTGGCTCATCAGCAGTTTTCTAGATTTTTAAAATACAATATAGTGTCATTTTATTCAGGCAGCAACAAGTTGAAGCATCAAATCGGCATCCAAGTAAATAAAATCACTTATGTTATAATTAACTGAATTTTAAACAACCTGTTACTTGGTACATTTTAATAAACTTAGAGTGGAAATGATAATATACCAGTAGCCATAGTTTCAATATGTAAAATAATTATAAATAGAACAGTTTTTAGTATATAAGAGGCGTTCAGTAAATGTCATTTAAGTGTGTTTGCATTATTAACTCATTTTAGGCAGAGGCTATCCCAAATAAAAAGAAGATATGGTCATCTTTTTTTTCATTCTCTTTTTAAGCTCCGCCACTCTTCCTCAACCAATGCAACTCCATGTTTGTATATTATATTATATTATATTATATTATATTATATTATATGGAACTTCTTTATATATAGAATATATTATATTATATTATATTATATTATATATAGAACTTCTAAGAAGAGTTTTTGTTTTTGTTTTTGTTTTTCTAGTAAAGATTTGTAGGGAAAAAGAAGTTTGGAAACTAGTGCTCTAATGTAACAGAATTGACAATACTCCACCTCACCCCCCACCCCCCTTCACTATTATCCTCTCCAGGGCTTCCTGGATGCTTTGAATCCCAACAACCCGCATCTGAGTCTTTGGCTGAAGGCGCTCTCAAGCTGGAGCCAAAGCTCACTTTGCCTGTACACAGAATTGTGGATCAGAGGCCGTCCATAATTTGCGACTGATCTACAGGAGTATAAACATTCCAGCTCCCTCACCTCAGACCAGGAAGGCTCTGAGGTGGGAACTACACTGTTATCCAGAGCTTCCCCGCCAGCCATGGCCTGGCGCCTCACCCTTGTCTGTCCTTCAACCCCGCTGTCTCCTCCTTTTCCTTCTGCTGTACGGATTTTCCCTGGGAACACTTCCTCATCAGTACTTAAATGTAGGCTTTTGCAACCGAGGCGCTCACTACTGACATCTTGAACTGGACAATTCTTTGGTGTGGGGGCCGCTTTGTGCATTGTGGGATGTTTAGTAGCACCCCTGGGCTGCCAACAACACATCTCCTATCCTCTCCTCCTCTGTCCACAGTCATAACTATAAAAAAATGTATCCAGACAATGCCAGATCTCTCCTGGGAGGCAAAATTGTCCCATTCAAAGACCACTGTTTGAATATTACCATTGCGGATCCTGAAGTTCTGAGTTGGCTAAGTAGAAAAAGAAAGGATTAAAAGCTAAACTTCCTGATTCCCAGGCCATTGGTTATTTCTTTCCACTACACTTGTGCTTCTAAACTCGTCTGATTATAAGAATTACTGGTGTATATGTTGTCGATGGGGGGAGGGCAGTTGGTTTTAAATGCAGAATCCCAGGTCCCTTCCCTGAAGAATCTGACTCAGGAGACCTGAAGGGGGACGGTGGAACTCAGTGATTCTTTTGATCAAGCCCAGTTTGGAAACCAAAATGCTGCTTCTCAGATTGTCATGTAGGGAGAAATCACCGTGTGCATGGTTGGGGGGGGGGGAGCATGTATAAAATATAAATATATACACAAAATATAAATTCCTGGGCCCTGTACTCTGCGAGTTTGCAGTTTTAATAAGTTTTCCATATTTTTCTGATATAGGTGACCTGAAGCACTTTCCATTCAATCATCTGTTAATACACACACAGAATATTGTCTTTATACATACGTTGAATGAACTCTTCCCTCAGTTGACATCAGGATTCCCAGAAAATGCACTCATAATATACTTTAACTCTTTAGTATTTATTCATAATTTGTGTAATTATCTTCTTATTTGTGTAATTTGTGTAATTGTCTTCTTCTCTAAAGCACAGTCTCCATGAACTTAGGACCTACCTGCCTTCTATCTGATTGTAATCCTGAGGTCAGCACTCTGCCTCGTCCAGAGTGAGCGCTTAGTAAATGTCTGTTGAATGAATGACATCAGGTGCTAGGGTAAGCAGAAAATGTCCCCCCAAAGATGTTGCCATTCTAATCCCCAGGAATTTGTATATGCCAAGATGAATATGAATATGGATATTACCTGGCAAAGGAGAATTAAAGCTGCAGATAGAGTTAAGTTTACTAATCAGCTGACTTTAACATAAAGGGATTATCCTGGATTATCCTAGTGCCCTACTGTAATCACATAGGTCCTTTAAAGTGGAAGAGGAAGACTGCAGAGGTCAGGGTCAGAGAGAGATCTGAAATGCCACACGGCTGGCTTTGAAGATGGAGGAAAGGGCCATGAACCAAAGAATGCAGGCAGCCCCCAGAAGGTAGAAAAAAACAAAAAAAATGGATTCTCCCTTAGAGCCTCCAGGATGAACAGAGCCCTACAGACACCTTGAGTTTAGCCCAGTGAAACTCATTTCAGACTTCTGACCTCTAGAACTGTAAGAGAATATATCTGTGTTAAGCCACGACATTCATGGTAATTTATTACAGCAACCATAGGAAACTAACACCGTAGGAAACTAATGGTAGTTTAGGTCTTGGTCGCATTTATTGAACGCCAAACTTCCAGGCACTTTACCTCTGTCCTTTCTTGTCCTTATAAGAAGGTCTTATCCCACTTTGCAGATGAGACATCAGAGGCTCAGAATGGTTATTAATGCCCAAGGGTACACCTTTAGCACATGGTGGCGTCGGGCTGGGCTGCAAACCTCTCATCTCCACACTCTTTGATGTTCCAGTGCTGTTCCAAGTGTGGCACTCAGTTGTTACTGCTGCATATCAAATAAGTTACAGACATTGTGATGTGTGTTCAGACTTTCTACACTAATTCTTTTCTTTTTAAAAATGATCTTGAGGGGCGCCTGGGTGGCTCAGTCGGTTGAGCGTCCGACTTCGGCTCAGGCCATGATCTCACGGTCCGTGAGTTCGAGCCCCGCGTCGGGCTCTGTGCTGACAGCTCAGAGCCTGGAGCCCGTTTCGGATTCTGTGTCTCCCTCTCTCTCTGCCCCTCCCTTGCTCATGCTTTGTCTCTGTCTCAAAAATAAATAAACGTTAAAAAAAAATTAAAAAAAAAATGATCTTGAAGTGTAATTTTATGTCTGTTGAATCTCGTAATCCAACAATGGGGGCTCATTTTATATGTCTTTTTCCTTTCATCTTTTAATCAAATCATTCCTATTGTAACCTGTAAAAATACCAATTCACCGTGGATTAGAGGGGAAAAAAAACTGGTTCCAAATCGTAGGAGCTTTGAGAAGCAGTGCACGGATCACGATGCTGAGATTTGGGGTTGTGAATGGTTCTTGCCTCCAGCCTTCCTAGGCCCCCCAAAGCAAAGCAGTGAGAGTGGAGAACCTGGCCCAGGGCGAGGCAGCCTGGACCTCAGAAGTGTGCTTTTTCCCCTGGTCACAAAGCTTTCCCAGTTCTGCTTCCCAGTCTCACCCCAAACCTGACCATTTCTACCTTCTTTTTCTTTCAATAAAGGCTTTTCAAAGTTTAACTTTTTCTTCTCTTTCTTTGGTCAATTTTTTTTTTTTTATGAGAGTGCATGCTCCCCACATATTTCACATGGCCTGCATTTTTATGAATCCAAGAATAAATGCATTTTTTGGCTAACAACTAGGAAGTATTTTTAGACTGATAGGGCTGTATTTTTGTCTTTTGCACAGCATAACGTAATGCAAAGCAGATGCGGTTGCATGCAGGACCCTTTCATTCAGCACCCGGTTTCAGATGTGCTGCCGGCACACTGCGTCCCTTGAGAAATACATTAACACTTTAATAAAAAACTCATCTGACCCAAAGTAGCTCAACCTAGGGGGGTGAGCCAGCCAAAGAATGAGAAGCTGAGATCTTGCCTCTTTCTTCGAACTTCTTTGGGTCAGCTGCATTTTAACCTTGGCTTTGCAGGGGAGGGGGATTTTGCAGTGGAGATGTTCAGCTAGCAAGTCAAGGAGAGCACAGAGGGTAGTGGGAATAGGGGTGAGGTTCAAAGCCAGAAGAGATTACCGAGGGCAGATGAGAACACTCCAGACTCATCACTGTCGTTTTCCTCTACGATTCTCAGCTCCCTGACAGAGCAAGACCACACCCCAGAGGAGCCTACGTGACAAAGAGAAAGAACTCTGCCAACCTATCCCACTCACAGAATCTTCCGCTTGTCAACAGATCTGGAAGCAACCTCTGTCATCACCGACTTCAACATCCTTATACAGCTACACTCAGGCCAACACTCGGGACTACCTTTGCTTAGTACCATTATCACCTGAGTAGGTATCATGAATGAAATCGAGACCCAGAGAAGGTAAATCTCTCATCCAAGACAACAGGGCTCGGAGTATAGCACACTCATTTCCACACAGTCCAGCAGGCTTGTTGTCAGGACCGATACAAAACTCCTAGAATATTCCTGGTGTGACTGAGGACTGGTTTTCTCCCTGCCAGCTGAGGGTTAAACCTGAAAATATGCCAGCAGGGTTTCACTTACTCTGCACACAGGAATTCTATGCATTTTAAATCAAGAGATCCTGGATCCCAGTAGATGAAAAGGGTTCATAGGGCCGGAAGGGCCAAGCCCGTGTGAGCATTGTGCATTATCTTATTTCACTCTAGAGAATAAAAGCGAGGCGGTAGAGGGTTGGTCGTGCTTAAAATCCTTCAAGGCAGAGAGTTATTTCAACTCTGCTATGATTGGAGCTAGGCGGGCATATTTATTCTATCCCAATAAAATAAACAGTAAAAGCGAAGACCAATAAGAAAAAAAATTATTGCAAATATCGCAGATTTAAGCCCCTATTAGAATCAAAATTAAAGAAATATCTACAGCCTTCTGTGGCTATACGCCCAAGTCTTCTTTTCTCTGAAAAATCTTTTGAGGTTTGAGAATAGCTCCAGGGAGAATAAATGGAAGGTAACTGGGATGTCGGCCTGTCAGTATCTGACTGGGAAAATGACCAGCCTGAAAGAGTGGCCATGAGGTTTGCCTTGCAGATGGGCAGCATGAACAATGAATGAAAGCTGTGACGTAGCTCGAAGAGCTGGCCGCTACAGGAAGATCAGATGGGGCAGGTGATAAGCCTTCTCAGAGCTTTGTTCTCTTCACATGGAAGTAATGGTGATAATACTTCCCTCATACAATTGTTTTTACTAGGTTGATTGATGGCATAGGTGAATATTTAATAATAATTGTTAACCTTTTTCTAACCCTTACTACGTGCTAACGCCCTGTCCTGGATTTGTTTGTTGGTGTTTTAAGTCTTACTTGTGTCAGAAGAAACTTCAGGCAAATGATTTATTCTTTATCCCTTTAGCCTTTCTTTATTCTCTGTGGAGAACAAAGCTCCGGAAATTAATCATTTTGCCTACCTCATAGAGTTGCGAAAATTCCAGAAGTTAGTCTGTGAACATGATCATCCGAGTGTATGACCTGGTAAGTCCTTAATGAATATCAGCCATTAAGATCCATTATTTTACACTGCCTGAGCCAAACCACCTGGAAAGTCCTTGTGTGGGTGCTCTGCCCTTTTATTAAACTAGGTGGATATGTCTGTAACCTCCACCTAAGGGCTCATGCAAGATTCAAAGAGTAGATGACTTACACTGATCCATCTTAGCATTGACCAGAGCCAGCTCAGATATTGAAAGCAGTTTGTCTCCACAAGGCAGCCCTAGCCTGGGAGCCCGCACACCAAGCCCTAGCCCTGTGGCCCACAAAATGCTCTATGGGGGTGGCACAGACCCACTGCTTGCCTTTCCCTGCTGATCTACTGCAGATGGTCACTGGGGGACCTGGGTCCGGGTCTCTGAGGCTGCCAGGGATCATCAGCCAAAGGAGGTTTATTGAAGTCAGCCTGGGGCCATTGCAGCACCCAGGTTCACTTGGGGTGGTCAGAAGGAAGGGAACTGAAGAGAGCCAATAATTTTGTGAGGAAGGAAGTAAAGCTTCTATTAAAAAACATTCCTTAGTCATTCTTTTTAGTTCCTTAGCAGTTTATTTATTTAGTTTTTTCGTTCCTTGCCAGTTTAAGGAAACGTGTGTGTGTGTATGAGTGTACGTGTGTGTAGATGTGTGTGCAGTGTGGAGCGTGTGTGTATGGATGTGCATGAATATATGAGTACACGTGCACGCATACAGCCCGTGTATTCTACCCCCAGGGGAAGTGAACGGACAACTTCCAGCAAACTAACATTTGCAGGGACCTTTTACCATGGATTCTCTGTAAGGATCTGTATTTTAAATATTTGGGGTCAAAACATATTTTCTGAACTGGTCAACAGGATATGCGGTCTCAGTGTTTCATGTCATGGGTTATTAAGATGTTTCATCCTTTACCCAGTTTTCCCTAAAATACTCAAAGTCCCCACACCCATCCTCCATAATCACTCATTTAAAGTTTATCAAAAAACTACAGTTTTCCCTTCCCCAAAACATATTTCTTAAGGTCTTTTTATGCATTCAGCTTTGGTTCTGGAAGCATTGTCATTTTTTTTTTATTTTTGCCAGAGATTTACTCAATGATAAGGAAGCAAAGATGGCAGGATTGGGGTGGGGAGGGTAGGAGGCCAAGGAGGAGGGGACAGGTGGATTAATCTTCAAAAATAAGACATCTCGGGGCGCCTGGGTGGCTCAGTCGGTTAAGCGTCCTACTTCGGCTCAGGTCATGATCTCACGGTCTGTGAGTTCCAGCCCCGCGTCAGGCTCTGTGCTGACAGCCCAGAGCCTGGAGCCTGTTTCAGATTCTGTGTCTCCCTCTCTCTCTCTGCCCCTCCCCTGTTCACGCTCTGTCTCTCTCTGTCTCAAAAATAAATAAACGTTAAAAAAATAAAAATAAAAAAAAAAGACATTTCTCCTTCAAAATAACACATCTCTTCAATGTGAAGCTTAACTAGAAAGCTATCTCTGGTTTTTCAAGGCTGGTCCTCAGTGATTATTCTCCCTGGATAATTTATAACCATAAAATAACAGGCCTTAGAATTGTCTCCATTCCTTTGCTACTCAAAGTGTAGTCAGAGGGCCAGCAGCCTTAGCAACAACTGGGAGCTCCTTAGAAATGCAGAATCTCAGACTCTGACTCATCCCCACTGAAAAGAATCTACATTTCAACAGGATTCCCAGGTGACCACACACAGAACATCGGAGAAGCACTGGTCTAGAGAACACCTCACTTCACAGATGTGGAAACTAAGGCCCAGAATAGATGATGACCATGACCTAGACATCTTCCTTTGTGGTAGGTGTACAAAAATGACTTGATTTCCCTGTGATTGAACCTGGCTTTTGTGCCCAGACTTCTCTCTGTAGAAGAAATCTTATTCTTGCCCAGTCAGGGTAACGTGACAGTCATGGATTTTCTCAGTCTTATTTGAGTAAACGATTAACTCCATATTGTCCCTCACTGTTTTCTCCTGTCCTTCTAGGCAGGGGTGGCCAAGCACCCAGGGGTCTCATTTTCAGTTCGGGAATCAGAGAGGCAAGGCAGGATTGCAATGGATAATTATTCCATCTGCCCATCATAAGGTGCCTGGATCCAGAGGGAAGTAAGGCTAACATTCTTCACCTCTCCAGGGTAGATAGAGCCCAATAGTCATGGAGCTTCTACTATTAGACAGATATTACCAAATGGTCAACAAAATAGAAGAGGTCCCTGCTCCAGGAAGCTTACTTTCCAGTGGGAAAGATAAATATTAATTAATTATTAAATGACTATAACAGTACTGAGGAGTGATACTTGGTGTTATGGGAGCATGTAATAGGGATTTGACCTTGTCCAGTGGTTAGGGAAAACAGACACTATGTTGGAAAGGAAAATGGCCCAAATGCAGGATGGAAATAAGGCCGTTGTGGCTGGAGCTCAGAAAGAACACTTCAGGAAAGGTTGGCAAGACTCAGACCATTGCAGGAACTTGCAGGCCATCCAAAGCCAGCAGAGTAGGAAAGAGAAGTGGCAGTAATGTGATCAAGGTACACTACATACATTTGGAGTCACTTTTGTAGGATATGGAGAATGGATCGGAGAAAGGGAAATGGGATGGTCAAATCAGTTAAGAGGCTTTACTCAAGATAAGGGATGAGGGGTGCCTGCGTAGTTCAGTTGTTAAGCATCTGACTTTGACTCAGGTCATGATCTCATGGTTTGTGGGTTGGATCCCCGCATGAGGCTATGCACTGACGGAGAGCCTGCTTCGGATCCTCTGTCACCCTCTCTCTCTGCGAGCACTCCCTCTCTCTTTCTCTCCCTCAAAAATAAATTTTAAAAAAACATTAAAAAATAATAAAGTGGTTCTCATCCCCCTTGTCCTTCACATCACTAACCACCATCTGTTAAAAAAAAAAAGAGAGAGATGAAATAGTCACAATAAGAGATTGTATATCTTCCTCTGGGGTAGCAGTAGAGATGGAAAAAATGGACAGGTTAAAAAAATAGAAATCTAGGAAGCAAAATAAATAGGACTTGGTGAAGGATTGGCTCTGGTTGGTATAGGAAACGGAGCTGGTCAGGAATGACTTTTGCTTTTCTGTGTTCTTATCCGGGTGGATGGTGGTGCTATTTGATAAGATAGAAGCCTCTGGACCAGGTTTTGGGAGAAAGCTCATCAGCTCAGTCTAGAACTGCACTGCCTCACATGGTAGCTCCTAGGCTACATGTGGCTATTTTAATTAAATTAAGTTTAATTTAAAGAAACTTAAAATTTCAACTCCTCCATCGCAATTGCCTCATCTCCAGTGTTGGATAGTCACGTGTGGCTGGTGACTACCATAGTGGACCATGCAGAGATAGAATATTTCCATCATCATAGAAAGTTCTAGTGGACAGCATTGGTGTAGAGAGATTGAGTTTGAGATGCCTTTGGGACACCCAGAAGCGTTGTCAAGGCAACAGTTGATTATATATTGCTCTGGAGCCGGAGGAGAATTGTAGCTGGAAACCTAAATTCCATACACACGTTTTATCACATATTCACTGAGACTTTAGTACGTTTTATTCACTGCTGTCTCTAGGGCCTAGAGTAATATCTGCCACAAAGTCTCACAGAGTTTACTCGCTAGTAGGGGTGAATAGATAATAAACAAATACAGAATATCTTGGGTGGTCATAAGTGCTAAGAGGAAAATTAAAGCAGGACAAGTGGGCTAGGGGATGGGAAGGGGTATGGGGCTCTTTTAGTTCTGGGGGTCAGGGGAGTCCTCTCTGATAAGATCACATTTAAAAAGAATGAGATACATTCAAGGCATAAAGAGGCAAGATGATATTTGTGATTCATCTGCCTGTAGGTGGTATTTGAAGCCTTGGGCATGAGCAAGACTTCCTTGGAGAGAACACAGAGGAAGAGAAGGAAAGAGCCCAAGCTCCTATTGGTTGGGTCAGAAAGGCCAAATCTGCAGAGGAGACAGAGAAGAGGCAGGGAGGAAACAGGAGAAACTTGGGTCATAGAAGCCAAAGAAAGAGAATATTCTGAGAGGGAAGGTCTGGCCAATACCACTGATGGTCTGCTGTAGACTAAGAAGGTCCTGGGTCTGCCTGCTTGATGCAGAGCCATTGGTGCTCTTGGCTACTGTTGCTTCATTGGAGAGTGTGAGTGTGTGTGTGTGTGTGTGTGTGTGTATGTGTGTGTGTATGTGTGAGTGGCTCCAGATTGGGATGGATTGAGGAGTGTGTGGTAGGTGAGGAAAGCGAGACCTGAGTCCAATTTGGGAAGAATCAGAGACATAAACATAGAGAAGGGAGTTTCTGGGGCTCAAGGCAGAGTCCCAACCAGATACCAGCTCTGCTCTTCACCTTCCATCACCACCCAGCACCTATTTCAAGTCAGAACACTAGCCAGTAGGGCCAAGGCAGGGGGGGCCGGGGGCAAGAGAGGGGTGCTGTGTGCTAAGTTAGAAAACAACAGCAGTAAAGGTAAATGTTGACATGTTGCCCAGAGGGCAGAGGAAGCAAGGACTTCCTTGCTTCCCAGCTGAGATGCTGGATGTTTATTGATTCATTCAGTCATTCATGCAACAAATCACTGGCAGAGAGTAAGTATCTAACTACATCTTAGAACACGCAATAGTAATAGTACTTTCAGAGTGTTACTATGTGCCGGGCTCTGTTCTCAGCCGTGTGAGGGGAATATCATCCTTCATCCATGTTACAGACAAGAAGACTTAGGTGCGAAGAGGTTAAGCAACTCGCCCAAGGTCCCACACCACAGAATTTGTTACGCTGGGATTCAAACCCCATTAAGAACAGGGTGCTACGGGGATACATCGAGGGACAGCTACCATCCGTGCAGGTGCTCAGCAAGCACTTATTAAGCACCCACTGTGGTTAAGTGCTGGGAGGACAAGGATCAATTGAATATGGTCCCTGCCCTCCTATGGCTTATAGTTTGGTGGAGGAAAAGGACCTCAAGCAGGTGCCACACTACAGGGTGATAAACGCTGTGGAGGGAAAGCATGTGTCACAGGAGTGCCACACCCAGCTCTCAGAGATCAGGGAAGCCTTTTCCAGGGAAGAGATGGGGATAAACTGAATTGAGAAGGCCGCCACAGTTGGCTTATAAGGGGGGCTGTGTAAAGGGAGAGTAATAAGAGCCACATCCAGGCCAACAGACCCGTGAGAGCTAGGGGTGGAGAGGAAGTATCGAGGAAAAAGTGCAGAACCCACATGCCCTTTAAGGAGATTAGGCATTTGCAGTCCCAGCCCAGCTAGTGGCTGCCCGGCACTAAGGATGACAGGAGGTCCGATCACTAGGTGGGGAAGTAGCCGTGCCAGGGGAAGTGAATGAGACTGTAGCTGAAGACAGACATTGGCCCGCTTCACAGAGACAAAGATTCCCTCCTTGGCCAAACTCTAGCCAGGCTTCTTAGAGCCTTCTTCTCACGCAGGCCTCAGTCTTGGCCTCTAAAAGACTCAAACAGAAACTCACACGGTTTCTAACAGCTCAAGGCCACATCCCTAGGATGACCTTGATCCCCTTGAAGTGCCTGCCTGAGAAAACTCAAAGCTGCCGAAAGAACTGACCATTTGTTCCAGCTGAAACCTGACCACCCTTTCTCAGGGCATTTACTAAAAAGGGCTTGTTGTTGGAAATCCTTCCACTGTCCCTTTGAGGTCGACGTGTACCTCCTGCAACTTAGGAGTATCTTCTCAAGGACCTAAAAGGCACTCTTTGAAGTGTGAGAGCATCAGGACGGATACGGCCTCTGCCTCCCAGTCTCTGTGGGAGGACAGACTCCCAACCTTGATCACCGCCAGCTGACAGACCAGCTGACCTAGCCCTATTTACACTGACCAACGCTTTGAAAGCTTTCAGGTCCCTGATTCCACTGACCCCGGCTCACCCTTCCCTAGCCCCCGTTCTCTCGTTGAAACGCCCAGACACCTCTGTATAAATCTAGTCAAGCTTAGTTCACACTAGGCTCTCTTCCCTACTGCAACAGTTAGTCCTGGTTGAAATCTGTCCTTATCACTTTAACTAGTGTCTGATTTTGTTTATCTTTGACAACAGTTAGGCTCAGAATCAGATAAGAAACCACCAAACTTACTGAGCAGAATAATTTTAACTTGCGTATAGCTACGAGCACACAAACCCTGACATCTGATGCCCAGAGGCCCATGCACACTGGGCCATTCACAAAGCTCTTTCGACCTCCTTGGCCTGACACGGCCAGCTATACCTCTATACAGAACAAGAAACCGCTGACTCACTGAAAACAGAGCGCGTTTATAAACAGGAAGCTGAGTGTGTGACCACAGACATTCAGCATCTGATAGCAATTGCTGAACGTGGCAAAAAAAAAAAAAAAAAGTTCAAATCAAAAAAAAAAGAATTCTGTGCCACCATATTAGAACTCTCTAGCTCGTGGAAATACAATCCTACTATTGATCATTTATTAAATACTTAAATAAGGGTAGAAGGGTAGTTCTTATTTGGTCAGACCAAGTTGGTGAGTCAGGCAGACTGCAAATATTGATTGAATCCCTTAGAGCGTGTGGTTTCTCCTTTTCCTTTCTCCTCCCTCCCCAAGCAGAGCAAAAAGGCTCCTTGGTGAGTTTCGTGGCCATACAGAAGGGATTTGTTTTCCCTCTGCGTTCCCGCAGTCCGCCTTCTCCACACAGCGGCTCTGTGCTGTGGCAAACACAGTCTCCACCGGGAGAGATGCACAAACACTGGCAGCTTAAAAGCCGCTACGCAGTGAAGCCTGCAGCACACTGCGTGGCTGGTGCTGGTTACAATGCAGAATTGCTGGGATCGAGCCTAGCAAAGGGTGTCAGGACCTGCACTTCCCCTGTTCTCAGCAGAAAGGGAGCCATTCATTTTCCTCGTGTTCCCCTGTGGCGGGTGGGGGTGGGGGGGTTCAAACATATTAACCCAAGAAGGTAGACTTCTACAGCCAAGGAAAGAGCCAGGTGGTTATCCCTAAAAGGTCTTCTGGGATCCGGCCCCACTGCCACATATGTCATCAGGACAAAGGTGTCTGAGCAATGTTTGGAATCTCCCTGCTTTTCGTCCGTGAAGTCAGGTCGTGGATAATAATAGCACGGTGTCTGGTACATAATAAAGCTCTTAATAGCGAGTAGCTAAGGGCTTTATTTGCACAGTTTTGTTTAATGTGCACAATAACCTCAGGAGACAAGCAATGGCAACCCCACTGGGTAAGTTAATAACGCCCCTAGTGAATCAGTGAGTGGCCAGTTCAGGATCATGACCCCGGTGTCCCTGGTTCCAGAGCACAGCCATTTGCCTTACTTATTGCTAAAGTTTTAGAGCAGGATGTGTCCCTTCCTTCATATCGGTACTGTACTTAGAGGTTCTGATCTGCAAATATCACCTACAAAGAACCCCCATTTGGTAGTTCTTCTGTGTTCCGTAGAGCACTTCCCACTTGCTCTTCCATCATTTAGAAAGAAGATGCCACGTTGCAATTCACAAGTAGCAGTGGTTGTGTCTCAGTGCCTTGGACAACACGTTAGTATTGACATTGATAATAACTAACTTTATAGACTATTTGTTGTGTGCTGAAGAGTATGGGTCATTGGCTCTACTCTACAGATAAGGAATCCTGCCTGATGCTCAGAAAAGCTAAATCGGATTTCAGTGCAAGTAGGGAGTCTCCAGAGCCCCTGCTCTCAACCATTATGCTGCACTGGGAAAGAGTCGTGCCTAGAACACCAGGGTATAATTTATATAAGGAGTAGCCCGCTGCTTCTGCTGTTGTATTGAAGTCTGAAGAAAAAGGTCTTTGAGTCACGACAGTTACCACTGCAAAGTTTGGAGCTATCGGAAGCAGACCCCGACAAAGGTCCCTGTACAAGTGAGTATAAAGTATGTGCTCCGATGGAGAGGCCAGTGAAATGTAGGGGAAATGGGACAGGAAGCAAAGGTGCGGGTCAGTAAGAGTCCTGAGGAGAAGGGGTACAGGACAGCTCGGGGGCATGTGAGGGTCGCGTACCTTAGGGACTGTGGCATCTACGTGTTACCGGGATTTAGCTCTGCTGAGTCACAGCAAACCCCATCTCCCAGAAACAACATAAAAGTGCCCGTCTCCCGTAAACAAAGACCAAAGATAAGAAATCTAAGACCTCATGGTGCCAAAGCAGAGGTTGGCAAACCACGCCCTGCACCAAAACTGACCTGCTCCTGTTTTGTAAGCCTGTGAGCTAAGAATTGCTTTTATAGTTTTTCATGATTGAAAATAAATCAAAAGAGTATATGATTTTTATGACATATGAAAATGATAAGAGATTCAGTTTCACTGTAAATAAAGTTTTATTAGAATACATGTTGGAACATATTGGAACTCATTTATGGCATATTATTTATGGCTGTTTTCCCTCTAACATGGCATTGTTGACAAGCTGTGAAAGAGACCATATGGCCTGCAAAGCTGGGGATATTTATCATCTGCTCCTTTACAGAAACATTTTGCTGATCCCTTTTCTACAGTATCAGGGAACCAGAATTCTTCTAATTTGTTGCTCTGCCACCCTCAGCATTTGCTACTGCCTCGTGTTCTGAAATGGTTACTTAAACTCCAGCCACTGTGTCTGCATTCCAGTCAGCGTAAAAGAGAACAAAGAGTTCACTTCCTCACTTAAAGAAAACTTCTGGTACAGTTTGTCTTCTACTTTAGTAGAAATTTGTCTCCTCACCATACTTAGCTCTACAACCTAAGTTAAAGAGGTGATGAGCTTGGCACTGACTAAAAAGCAGAAAAAAAAAAAAAAAATGGGATTCCTGATGCAGGAAAAAAGAAAATGTATGTCAAGGACAATCAACAGTTCTGCCTCACCTTGAGAGAGTTTTAAAACAAGGAAATTTAAAAGAATGGTATATAATTCTACAAGGCACAGGGGAAACTGAATTGCTCCAACTCTTTACATTTAATTAATATTTCTTCTCTCCATTCCAAATTTCACCTATCTTAGTCCTTAATTAGCACAGCAAATTAGTTACATACCTGATTTTCTTTTTTTCTTGCCAGCTCTTTATGCCCAACAAAAAGAATGTGTCCTTCTCAAAAATGCTCTCTTATTTATTCTAAAAATAATATGTTCAAGGGGCTCCTGGGTGGCTCAGTCGGTTAAGCGTCCGACTTCAGCTCAGGTCACGATCTCGCGGACCGTGAGTTCAAGCCCCGCATCGGGCTCTGTGCTGACAGCTCAGAGCCTGGAGCCTGTTTCAGATTCTGTGTCTCCCTCTCTCTCTGACCCTCCCCCGTTCATGCTCTGTCTCTCTCTGTCTCAAAAATAAATAAACGTTAAAACAAAAAAAATTTAAAAATAATATATTCTCAAGAAAGAAAATATGAGGGCTCTTTGGAGAAGTAACTGAATCCAAATCCATGATAGAAAATCTACAAGAAGAGCCTGTAACATCTTTTTATACCAGGAAGCAAAGAAGTTAATCACACACCTCTGGGGCCATGACAACAGGATCTGAGAACCACCTTGAAGTGATCTTCCTACTATAAGAGAAGAATCATTTGAATTCAATAAGAATATCTGAAATTGATTGAAACACCTCAGATATATTTAAATTTATAAGTTTATAATTTAAAAAAAAAAACCCACATTTGTCATCTCTACAGGTACTAGGTACAGAACTCATTGTTCTGAAAACTGTAAATAAAAGAATCAAGAATTTAACTTGCCTTTCCTAAATTGTTCCTCAGGGTAACTAAACAGTTGAAAAAGGAAAGCTTCTCTTTAGAGAACTAATAAACAAAGAGTGATAGAAAATCACCATTTTGCAAACCTGTAAATGATGACTTTAAGTAGGGCTCCTCAATAGCCACTAACACCATAAAACCTTAACGCCATAGAAAGAGAGAGAACCAGACACTGTGTGTCTTCCAGGGGAAGCACACCTTATTTCCATGAATCATTGTTGCCAAAATTTGCGCCTAAATCTGGTTAAGTCTCTGCCTTAGCCACTAACCGGCCTCAGGGAGGGGCGATAGTGTGATGAAATAAGACGCTAGATAGAACCCTGAGGGGCATTTCCATTGAAGGAAAGGGTAAAAGAAGGGGAAATCTGGAGGGTACTAAAAAAAAAATAGAAAATAAGGAGAATATTCAGGAGTGCAGTGCCGTGGAATCCAAGAGAAGATACGGTTTTAGGAAGAAGGAAGAGATAGACCATGTAAAATGTTGCAGAGGGATTCAAGGGCTGAAGAAATGTCCACTGGGGTTCAGTGACAAGGAAGGCTACTGGTGACTTTGATGAGAAGACTTGATAGAAGCCCGTTACCGGGGCGCTGACAACTGAGAAGAAGTTGAGGTGGTTAGAGAAAAGGTGGAGGACTTCATCAAAGTTGAGTCATGAGGATACAGAAACTGCATTAGTGTCTCAGGACTGCCAGAAGAAAAATTCACAAGCTGAGTGGCTCATACAACAGAAACTTTTTGTCCCATAGCACTGGAGGCTGGAAATCTGAGAGCAAGGTGTTGGCAGAGTTGGTTCCTTCCGAGGGCTGTGAGGGAGAGATCTGTTCCATGCTTCCCCCTCTAGCTTCTAGAGGCATGTTGTCATTCTTTGGCGTTGCTTGGCTTCCACTGTATCCTGTTAATCTCCGCTTTCATGTTCACATGGCATTCTCCCTGTGTATGTATCTGTGTCCAAGTGTCCCCTTTTCACAAAGGCAACAGTCATATTGGACTGGGGGTCACCCTAATGACTTCATTTTAACTTGTAAAAACCCTATTTCCAAATGAGGTCACATTCTGAGGTACGAGAGCTGAGGACTCAAACATATCTTTTTAGGGGGAAACAATTCAACCTATAACAGAGACCATACTTTCTTTAGTTATAAATGTAATGTATGTTCACAAAAAAAATGAACAAAAATAAAATTTAAATCATACTGGTATGCCTAGAGATTTCAATACTAGGTTAAAAGAAGGAACGAGAAGAGAAGATGGGACAGTAGCTGGAAGGGGGCAGGTGTGTTGAAAGTCTTTGTTTAGTGCAGGGTGGAAAAGACTTGAACATGGGGCGTACAATGGGAAGGAGCCATAGGTAGGGAGAACTTGAAGACCAATGACACAAGGTGTGGTGTCATGTGGTGTGGTATGTTGTGGGGTAAATATTATATCAGTGGGTGGGAATCTTGGCTGAACCGAAAGAGAAATCTAGACCTATTGCTTGGCACTGGCTGCCCCAGAAGGATAATTACATGAACGTATTTGTATGGAGAATGCAGTTGCCAGGAGGAGTTGTATGCAGGGATGCCTGGAGAGTGTGGAGAAGAGTAGGAGAGAGAACAGCAAAAAGCAGAGTGCAGGAGCCGCTGGCTCCTCCTCAGCCTGACCCCATGGAGAGAGGTGCTAGAAGGATACACCTTACAGGTTGGCATTGAAAGACTCTGTCATACTTTGTAAATTTCAGGCATCACCAATGCAACATCCAGGTGTAGGCAATGCACAGTTGGGAAGAGGAGAATGCCCCCCGTTTCTCTGTGGAAACCAACACAGCTTGGTCACTGTGAGGACTGAGAGATCAGCCCCTCTCCAGCGTTGCAAATTAGAGACATGTAGATCCAAGATACTCCATGACTCCAGAAACCTGACTGCTCCTGAGCCAGGGTCCTCTGAGACAGGATGAGATTAATAGCTCACAGGCTTTGAGGGAAGCAGGCTTAAGGATGAGCCACTGCAGACACCCAGAACTTGTGACCCATCCTGGGAACTCATGGCAATAACTATTCAAGACCCAGTGTGGGGGGAATGGAGACATCCCCCCGACACACACACCCACTTCAGATGCCAGTCATAGGTCCAGATTGTTACCTGTGCTTCTGACCAATTGGCTATAGATCAGAGATTCCCATTGACCCCCCCCCCCCTACCTTGGGCTGGATTAATTTGCTAGAGTGGCTCACAGAACTCAGGGAAACATTTTACTTTCTAGGTCACTAGTTTATTATAAAAGGATATAACTCAAGAAGAGCTAGATGGAAGAGAGGCATAGAGCAAGGTATGGGGAAGGGGGAAGGGGTGTGAAGTTTCCATGTCCTCACCAGGCACCACTCCCTCCACACCTACTTATGTTCATCAACCTGGAAACTCTCTGAACCCATCCTTTTGGGGTTTTATGGAGGCTTTGTTACATAGACATGGTTGATTAAATCTTTGCTCTTTGGGGGAGTTGATTCAACCTCTATCTCCTCTCTCCTCCCCAGAGGTCTAGGGGATGGGACTGTAAGTTCCAGCATCTAATCATGTGGTTAGCTCTCCTGACAACCAGCCCCCATCCTTAGGAGTATCCAGGAGTGGGTTCATTAACATAACAAAAGACAACTTTGAACTCTCAATACTTAGGAAACTCCCAAGTATTTGAGGAGTTCTGTGCCAGAAATAGGGACAAAGAACATATATATATATATATATATATATATATATATATATATGTTATATATATATATATGATATTATCATATATATATATGTTATATATGTTATATATATATATGATATATATATCATATATATATGTTATATATATATATCTTATATATCATATATATATGTTATATATATATCTTATATATCATATATATATGATATATATATATCATAAGATATATATATCTTATTATATAAGACCAAATATATATATATGTATCTTATTATAATAAGATATTAAGATATAACGAAAATAAGATATTATAAATCACAATGTTATTATAAGCCAATGAATAAATAAACTGATTCATTCATATAATGAAATACTATAGGTTAAAATGAACAAACTAGATCTACATATATCAACACGAAAAAATGTCAAAGCATGTTGATAAGAGCAGAAAGTTACAAAAAGAAATGTACCATATGCTTTTTAATGTTTATATAAATAGTTAATGCATACAAAATAATGGTACATATCATTCATGGATATATCTCTATAATAAAAGTTTAAACATGTGTACATGGGAAGAAACATCCTAACTTCAGAGTCATGGTTACCTCCAGGGAGAAAGGTAAGGATGGGATAAGGGTGCTCTATCTGTACTTAGTGTTTTCCTTCTTAAAAAGAGGAAATTGATTCTGAAGCAAATAAAGCAAAATATTCACATCTGTTAATATGGGAGGTTGGTACATGAGTATCTGTTAATGTTTTCTGCGTTAGGCTGTATATTCGAAATGTCATCATTTAACATTTAAAATTAAAAAAAAAAGAAGGCAATATCACTGTTCTTGAGCACAGGAAAAGATTTTCATTTAATAACATTGGTTTAAGTTTATTCTAACTTAATTTTATTAATTTTACATTACTAATTTTATGGTAACAGAGTATATCGTGTATCTCCTTTCATGTGTATCTCTAATTAAAACTCTTCTCAACACATTCCCTTAAAATTCTTTTTCATAAACCTTCTTTAACTAAAGACTTTGTATTCTTATTAAGTGTGCTCACTGGGCTTCTACTTTTCTAAATTACAGTTTACCATGGCTGACAAAGACAACTGACCCTGTTTCCTTGTTCCAGTAACTGCAGCCAGGCCAGCCCATGGTGAGCCCCCTAGGGAATCAGTCAGATGTCTGAGCTGTTGCAGGAAGCTTGCCTGCAGACAGCGCACAAGCCGCAGGCCATCAAGCAGGGCCCTGGTCTTTCAATCTTTTCTGAAGAAGGAAGTGAGGCTGGGAACAGCCCCAACAATGCTTCCAGCATTCCTGATTCTATCTCCAGTTTTGAAAGGACTTCTTGTTTGACTTAAAAGTGGAGGTAAAAGGCGATGGTTTATAGGAATGGTCTGCAGTTGACAGGCGATGAGCTTCCTTGTCCACTTGGCTAAGTCTGTTTCTAGCATCTCTATACTAGTGTCAGGCTTAAAATTAATATTATGTGCTACCTTGCCATGGAAAACTGGGAGGGCCTCAAATGGCCTCACTGCATCTTCCTACCCACTCTGCTCGCTCGGATAAGGTCCCCTAGCCAAACAACCCTCATTATCAGGGGGACGAGGGCCAGTGCCTACCTATCCCTACCAGGCTCCAGTTCCCTGCCAGCTACAAAATTAGGCAAACAAAACAAGCACATCCGCCTGTAGAAACCAGAAATCCTTCCCACCTCTTGTTACCATAAAGCCTAACCCCGTAGCCCCTGATTGGTCACTCTGTGCCCAAGTACAACTCCTGCCCAGCTGTGGTTGCACAGCATCTTCTTTCCCTAGACAATAGGCTGCCATCAGTCTCTTCTGTCCAGCGGTGAGTGCCATGTTTGGCCATCCCCATAACCCTAGACTAGAATCTCTCCCTCACTAACAAGCTGAAAAGGAAGCAATCAAAATACTACAATCTTCCATTTTTTCTTCTTTAGAACAATCATTACGCAACTGCATCAGATAACTCTCATGTCTTTTATTTCCAGCTAGTTTTTCTGGTCAGGAGGTTGGAAGTGGGAAGAAAATGCGTACAAAATGTGTTTCACCATCTCTTTCTAGTTGAAAGTTGAGAGATTTCTGCTCTGATGGGAAAGGGAGGTGAGAGGGTGGCTTCACAAAAGATTGAAAACCTCCGCCCAAAGGGTGCCTGAAGATCATTCACCTAGAAAGTTCACAAACTGAATAATGATCACCAAAAAAAGTTTTATCACATGATAAAGAATTACACTGCAGCAACCAGTATTTCATAACCAGCCTAATACAGAAATGATGAAGGATTGCCTCATCATGAACATTATCATGTCGTGACATCACAGCCATGATGCCAATGTGATTTTTCTGATTCTTTGGGACATATGTGGCCACAATGACCTCACTGAACATCGTACCAAGGCCAAACAGTATAGCAAATCATCCTTCAGTTATTACCTTTATGTGCTGTTGTTGTTGTTGTTGTTGTTGTTGTTTTTACATGGGCAATCAGTTGGGTTGGAATGTTTATGTTGTTTGGATGTTTCTGGTGTCAATCATCCTTGATACATATTTCTTTTGAGTTCTTTTAGAAATTTCTTTTTTGGCCTTGGGATATTGCAATCTATGCTTCCAAAGTGCTTTCATATTTATTTAATTTACTCTTACATCATAGTCGAGTCTGGACTGATCATTTATTCATCCCAAATGAATGAAGTGATGAAACCTAGAGAAGTCAAGTCCCAAGGTTACCTCGTCAGATATATAGATTTTTTACTCAAAAAGGCTTTCTGAGTCTTAAATCCAATGTTCTTTCTACTACTCAGATTCTTTTAAAGTTTACTTCTTTATATTTCAGTTCCTCATAAGTTAATTAAACTAGCAAATATCTGAGAAAAATAGAATGTCGGTGCTTAAAGTGACTTTAGAGATTATCTCAAGTGTCAACACATCCAAACTAAGGAAGACATCAGGTTCTTGGGATAGTGACTGTGATTGAAGAACACTCATAAAAACACATTTGTTGATTTCAAATGTTATACCTGGTTCAGTCATATATGATTAATAATATTCTGAAACTATACTTGTATAAGTGTACAAAGTATAAGTACTTTGGTATAAGTTATACCAAATATGCTTAAAATACTTTCCAAACTGGAACTCTAATTTACAAGGTATTAATTAAACCGAAAAGCCATCGTGGTTAAGAAAGTTAGTAGACTCTGCATTAAAGATAGAAAACTTAAAATATGGTGCAGTTTTAGAAGCTTCTTAGTCTAATCCAGCTTCATCCCTGTCCAGGTAATGCTGGAGACAATATCTCCAGAACATTTTCCTATCTGGGACTCTTTCCCACACATCCTTCTTGGGGTACAAAGAGACACCAGCTGTCCGTAGGTATCTTCCCAAGACTCGAATGATGATACTTAACAACGCTGCAGAGAACTTCCATTCACAGCTCTTAGAAAGTTATAATACCGGGTGCTCATTTAGACTTGTTGATGGCCCTCAGCTCCTCAGTAGGACAGGCTTAGAGGATGAGAAAGAAGGCTAACTTTTTTTTTCTTTTGGTGTTTTACATTCTCTGGTCAGTATACTAAAGTCGAGTGTTCTGCCTTGCAATTCCATACTAAGGCTTGGCACCATGAGTTTTCTATTGAAGTGATTACAAGGTATTCAACAAGGACCTGTATTGCTGATTAATACACAGTAACAGCAACTAGATTTATCCTCCTACCAGAAACAACTGAAAAAATCTGAACAAATGTGTGAACTAATAATGCTCAAGACATTGGTTGTCAGGCCATGAAGGATCACTGAGAGATGGGAAACAAATCAGATGAACTTGATGACTGCCCAGAAATTATTCTACCACGTGAGGAAACTGTCCATCAGCACGGGGATAAAGAACCCAGGTAGAGTCCATCTGTTTGGCCAGGTTGATGAGATAGAGCTCAGAATCCAGGGAAACAGAAACGGCTAGAGTTTACAAGGCAGAGTACCCACAAAAAGAGAGCTGTACAAAGTCATAATTCTAGAGAGCCAAAGAGGGTCCCCCTTGAGTATTCAGCTGAGTATCAACCAGTGTGTGCATGTGAGGAAACTACCCAAGACCAGGAAAAGAGTTAGAGGGTATAGTCTTCAGACTTCACACAGGCCTGAGAAAAGTGCCTGTTCCCTAAAGCCCTAGTGGAAAAACTCATAATTCAGGTAGAATTAGAGAACCCTGACGAACGTTCCTCAGTAGTGTGGAAAAATTGACTTCAGGCTAATGGCAGCTTCAGTCCAGCCCAATACAACCTAAAAGCAGTACCTGAAGGATCAAATTGTTTCCAAGTAATTTAACTGCATCTAGAATAAAGCTCAATAATATTTACAGGAATCAAAAATATCCATCAGCCAATGTGATAAAATTCACAACATCTGACACTCATCAGAAGTTATCAGATATACAAAGGAACAGTAAAATATGACCCATAATGAGAAGAACAATCAATCAACCAAAACGCTCAGAAATGACACAGGTGATAGGATTAATCGGCAGGGACAGTCAGTTATTATGATGGTATTCCATATGTTTAAGAAACTGGAAGAAAGAGTAAACGTGTTGAGTAGAGTCACAGAAGATATAAAAAGAAAACCCAAATTGAAATTCTACAGATGAAAATCACCATGGCCTAGACAACAAGTCCACTGAATGGGGTTACTAGCAGAATTAACATTGCAGAACACATTGAGGTAGATTAATGGACTTGAAGATACAGGAGAGGGAGAGAGAGAGAGAAGAGAGGAAAGATGACTGAACAAAATAAACAGAATTATTGAACTGTGGGACAAAGTCAAACAACTAAATACATGGGTAAATACCTCAAATGAGTGGTGGTGAAGCTAAAAATGATTTGAAGAAATAATAGTCAATAATTTTCCATATTTGATAAAAACTATAAACGCATATATCGAGACCTCTCAACAGACCTCAAACAGCAGCAATCTATACCTAGGCGCAACATAATCAAAGCACTTAAATCCACTGACAGAGAGAAAATCATAAAAGCAGCCAGAGAAAAAGAGGAACAAAGATAAGGTTACTATCAGATTTCTCTGTGGAAACATTGTAAGCTAGAAGATAGTGGGCCAACATCTTTAGAGTACTGAAGAAAAAAAATACTATCAACCTACAATTTTTTTTCGTCTAGTGAAAATATCTTTTTTTTAAAGACAGAGAAAGAAAGAGAGCATGAGAGTGGGGAAGGGGCAAAGGGACAGAGAGAGAGAGAGAGAGAGAGAGAGAATGAATCTTAAGCAGGGTCTACACCCAGCTAAGAGCCCATCTCGGGGTTCGTCTTGGGGCTCGATCTCATGACCATGAGATCATGACCTGCACCAATATCAAAAGTCAGATGCTTAACTGACTGAGCCACCCAGGTGGCTCCAGTGAAAATATTTTTCAAAAATTAAGGCAAAATTGGGGCTCCTGGGTGGCTCAGTTAAGCATCTGACTCTTGATTTCGGCACAGGTCATGATCTCCTGGTCGTGAGATTAAGTCTCATATTGGGCTCCGCAGTGGCATGGAGCCTGCTTGAGATTCTCTCTCTCCATTTCCCTCTGCCTTTTCCCCACTTTCTCCCCCTTTCTCTAAAAAAATTAAATTTAATTTAAAATTGAAGGCAAAATAAAGACTTTTAGAAACATAAAAGCTGAAAGAATTTATCACCAGCAGATCTATAAGAAATTTGAAATGAAGTCCTTATGATACCAGATAAAAGAATAGATCTACATAAAGGAATAAAGAGCACCAGGAATTATCATTGCATAGGTAAATATAAAATTTTTTTCTTATTATTTACATTTCTTTAAAGGATAATCCAATTTTTAAAGCAAAAATAAATACAATACATTGTTAACAATACATTGTTATTTTTGCTTTAAATAATAATGATGCATTGTGGGGTTTATAATATATATAGAAATGAAATACATGACAATCATAGCACAAAGTCCAGGAGAGGAGAAATAGAAGTATAATTTTGTTGTATTCTTATTATGTGAATTGAGTATATTTTCTCCTGAAGGGAGACTGTATAATAAAAGCCCCAAAGTGACCATAGCAGAGAATTGTACCTAATAAGCCAACAAATAAGATAAAGTTAAATTATTAAAAGTCTTCAGTCCAAAATAGGTATAAAAGAAGAAAAAGTGAACAAAGAATAGATGAGGCAAAAAGAAAACAAATAACATGATGGTAGATTTTAACTCAACCATATCAGTAGTTACATTAATTATAAATGATCTGAACACTTCACTTAAAAGACAGAGATTGCCACATTGAATTATAAAGCAAGATCCAACACATGCTGCCCACAAAAACCCACTTTTAATATAAAAATATAAATTGGTTAAAAGTGAAAGGATTAAAAAATGTATACCAAGCTAACACAAGTCCATAGAAAGCCATAAAGAGTGACTATATCAAAGTAGCAAAGAACATTGCAAGGGATAAAGAGGGCTGATGATAAAGGAGTCGATTTACCAACATGATGTAACTCTCCTAAATATTCATTGTGTCATATAGTACAGCTCCAAAATTCATGTAGCTAATCTAGGCTACACAGGAAGAATCTTGGCAAGATATTTAGGAGACAAGTGAAAGTTCTAAGCAAATGATTGGTCAGATTTTCATGCCAAATGACTAGTCTCTGAGCCCCATATTAAACTCTCAGTGTATGGTTATTCCATAGTATCCTGTACACAGCTTTCTTGTCTTATTTTTTACATTGTACCCCAATTAATTGTTTAGAGCAATTCATGGATTTGTTTCTGCCACCAGGTGGTGATCTCTTTAAGGTAGAGACTCATGTCTTACTTAATTTTTTATTTCTTGAATATGGCAGAGTGTCAGACACCTACAGCTAAATAAATACTTGCAATGTCAGACCATAATAACATCCACTTACTCAGGTAAGTCTTTGCAACTATAACAATTTGCTTAAGACTCAAAGCAATTCTCCACCATAGATAGGGTATATATTCTCATATTTCAGATGAGGACGATGAGCTAGAATCAATAATTGTCCAAATTTTATTTAAATATTGAGCTGTTAAGTTAGTCATTGCGTTTTCTGCAATGAATTTTAATCATAATTGGGAGATGATTCAGTTTCAAAATATTAAGTTACCTGATGAAGCAGATGGTGCTTCTCATATATAAAACTCTGGTCTTCCATTTTTAGGTGTGTGAAGTCTGAACATGTCTCTAGGTACATTTCTGGAAGTGTAGATTTTAGAGCCACAAATAGGGAGGCACGCATGGTATAAATTTTGGGTTCCGATGCTTATAGGTATTTTAAATTTTTTCTCACTATTCCACGTGACCATGTTTTTGAGTTTCATGTTGCTCTATGATAGGAACTGAATGGTTGTGTCCCCCTAAAATGCATACTTTGACGTGCTAGCTCTGATGTGATGGTATTCAGAGATAGCAGCACCTTTAGGATGTAATCAGTGTTAGAGGTCACGAAGGCAGTCTCTGGTCTGATGGAATCAGTGCCCTTAAAAGAGGATACACCAAAGAACTCGCTCTCTCCCTCTTCACTATGCGAGGACACAGTGAGAAGGTGATTGTGTGCAAGACAGGAAGGGAGTTTTTGCCAGAACAGACCATGCTGCTCTCTTGATAGCAGAATCTTCGCCTCTTTCACTGTGAGAAAATAAATTTCTATTGTTTAAGCACCCAATTTATGCTATTTCGTTATAGCTGCCCAAGCTAACCAATATGGTATAAATAATAGACGTGTAAGACCTATGAATTACGAATGATTATACACCTTTACTCCAGAATATAATGATTAGAGTCGTATAATAGCATCTAAAAAATTTAATCCACCATATTGGGCTTAAGCACTATAAACAACATATAAATTGTTTCCTCCCAAATGGCCACGTATATTGTTCTCAAAGATTCCGTTCTAACAAATAACAGCTTATTTCTCTGCACCTGCTTACTAAAACGGGGCTTAATCATTGAGGTTCTCTTATGGCCAGGCATTAGGTAAACCATGTCCTTAATCTTTGATCCTATATTCCACTTTAAAGCAGGAATAATACCAATGGGCCTTGTAAATTCCAACTTGTGACTGCAAGTTCTCTAGGTTTACTTAGACTCTCAACTTGCTGTCGCTTGCCAGTTCCCACTGGAATTTGTGATGGTGATGAAAAAGACATGCCCTGGGAAGGCCGCTCTGGCCAAAGAGTCCTGGCACTGGTGACAGTGGGCAGTATCTGTTGTGCTCATCTGAACTGTCATTCCTGAAGCCTCTTCAAGTAAAAGAGTGTTAAGTTGCTGGAGAAGAATGTCTCTTCATCGTCTTCACTCAGTAAGAGTCCTGGGCTTTTTTGGGAAGCACTTTCCAGAAGAAAAGCAGAGAATTTTTTTGTCAGTATGATAATAGTCTCATGTCAGATAGATATGTCAAGCACAGGGGTTGTGAATATTTTTTATTTTGGTTCTGAACAGAGAAAACTAGTAATGGGAACAAAGGCTAGAGACAGGAAATAGGCTGACCTGCCGTACCCCTCGCTTCTCCCCAGGCAACCCCCCTGCTCACTTCCAGGACCCCCAGACCCATATGGTGACTGATCACCAATGACCCATAGTTCTTACCACCTTCCCTCTTCAAAACCAGTTAGTTTTGGGTCCCATCCCTTTAGAAAGTTGCTGTCTGTCTTCATGAGTACCCAACTGTCCTCATAGTAAACACATAAACCAGTGATTACGGAATGGAAGTCAGAGAGATATCTGAGACCACTGACATGTTTCGTTTCACACTTGTATTGTGACTAACCCTATTTATGCTTTTAAAATACCCTTCCATTTAATATCCTCTTCTCAGCCTGCTCTGGGCAGCCACTGTAGGCTTCTATAACAAATGGGAATTGTAATTGCTGAAGCTAATCTCTGCTAATAGGTAAAATAATAAATAAGCTTCACTGAAATGTTTAAACTCTTGCTAAAGGTTCCTAAGAAGCAATGCTAATTGGGAAGTGCCCATGGAGTAATGCTAAGAAATTTCGGTGAGAGGGAGACTCTCAGACCTGACGCAGGAGCATGGAAGAAATGGCTCTGGTCTGATAATGTTCCAGTTTATGCTCTTTCACAGACGGCCGGTTGAATATAGGTGGCTTTATTTGATCAATTCTAGAATTCAATTAAGTGTCACAGAATTATGATATAAGCTAGTAGCTATGTTTTAAACTAATAAAGCCGTGAATTACTGCTTCGATTACACATACCAGGAGGGACTAATGGATGTTTTGTCTGGATAAAGCAGTATAAGAGGAAAAGTGAAAAGGTGGGGGTAGAATGAGGTCTGCCGTGGCTCAGTGCATAGTCTTTCATTCTACAAAAGGTTTTCAGAGTGTTTAAAGACAGAAATACATCTTTTATTTTTCCTTCCTCTTTCTCCTCCTCTTCTTCTTTTTAAAATTTGTCTGTGGTTTTGGACAACTTACATGCGTGAGAACTGTTACAAACTGTTACGTAGAAAAAGAAACCAAACCCAGACAGATTGGCTGATGTATAAATGAGTTTTCTGCTATGTTACGTAGAAAAAGAAACCAAACCCAGACAGATTGGCTGACGTATAAATGAGTTTTCTGCTATATTTGCCTGCTCCCAGGTTGTTCCTGGCTGGGCAGACCTATGGAACTCAGTGGGAAGAAAATCTCTTCACGTTCCTATGCCCATGTTCTCTTACAGAGAAAGATCTTGGAAAGACAAGCCTTGGCAGATGTCTGCTCCGCACATAAATGAGGCAGGTGACCCAGTTTGAAGTTTGCGGCAAATGCCTCCCAGCAATGCCCCCAGTATTGAGCTATCATCAAAAACAAAACAGACAAAACAAAAAGACCTCTAACTCAGTAATTTTTTAATTAGGTTGATACTTTGATCATCCCAAAGCAGATGGCTTAAAGCAATAGGGTAGGAGTGGGATTATTTTATAGCATGATTTAAATGACTAATAAGCCAAGTCCTACATCATGGAAGTCTGCAGGGCATCACCATCCACTTGTTTGGGCTCTGATCAATTAACATGCCACAATGGTCTTAAAAAGAAAAAAATCAAACCACAGCAGATGTTGGAAATCAAAAGAAATAACATTTAGACATGAGGACTGACAGTGTGCATACGAAATGAAAATAGGTCCAAGAGGCTTTAGCTCAACTCTTGACTCCATTTATGGATTGTTTCCTCCCTGTGGACCTTGACTAAGCCACTTAACTTCTCCAAGTGTCAGTTTCTTCATGAATGAAAGGAAGATAATATTGTGACCACATCACTGGTCATTGTGAAGATTTCACAACATTATATACTTTGATTTTTAAGAAATCACACCTCCTTTGTTGTCGTAATGTCAGAATGAATAATAGATACTAATATCTTGTAAGGCTTTCGCCTCCCTGTCTTTCTTTAAAGATGTCTGCTTTAGATGGTCTGACCTGAAAAACCACGTTTAAATTAATATTTCTGAAAGGAGAAGAGGTAAACAAGTCACATGATTATCCATGTTGTCTTTAGTTTAATGAGCTCCTAGATGATTTGGGGGATGACTAGAACTAACTAGCTGCTTCTTTTCTGTGTTCTGCATTCATCTCCAGAAAATCCACTGTCCAAACTTGGGAAGCAGTCAGAGGCAATGGAATTTCTTTGTAAAGAGAATTGCACCCCTGATACTTTAAGTTAAGCAACAGACACCTATGCCAACGTCACAGCTGATAAAGACCTTGGGGGTAGATGAGATCATGGCCCTCTCACCGTCTACATATCTGGTTTTATAAGACAACATCTCAGGATGTCCTAAGCCCCAAACAGACTCAGAATAAAATATAATTTTAATAGAAGTTTCCTTTTTGCATTTCCTAGTGTGTGACTTTCTGGTCAGACCAAGTTACCTGGGACCCAGAGATCCATTTAATTATTGTGGAACACCTGTTCTGAAAGAAATGGAGGAACAGGAACAAGATTTGCAATCATCTTTTGCAAGACTTACTTCTTTGAGTTTCATCAACATTTTTGGATTTGTTAACATCTAACATTAAAAGTAAGAGTTTCTTAAGACTTGAGAGTCAGATATATGTGACAGAGAAAGGCTTTCCCAAGTCCTTTATCTCCCATTTAAGGTAGCAAGAACCACACCTACAGCACAATTAGGGGTCAGACAACTCCCAACCCATGGGGCTTATTTGCTGGGTAGAAGGAGGATCTGTGGGAAGGAGGAAAATGTATCCTTTTTGGCTCCAGGTGAATGTAGGAAGAAGGAAAAGAAAGTTAAGAGAAAATCTGTCAGGCATATGGATCCTGAATTTCCTTCACTGGGCTTTTATTTTACTTCCTGTTATGAATCTGTAAGACATGTCTGTGCAGTAGACCCCATACCAACAAGGGACAGTGCAGCTGAGTTAAGAGAACAGCATTCAGATAAGGATCTAGACTGTACTTTTCTTCTCTCTTGACCCCTATATGGCATGAACCCCAAAGACGGAGCCAGGGAGTGATCCTTGGGACCACCACAAAGTCAGGAAATATCGTGGTAAAGGCTGGGGGAAATCTGAGTGAGGGCTCTAGAATGGCATGACAGAAATCAAGAGGAGGCCACCCTGCAAAAAAACTGAGGAGATTTGAATAAACAAGAAGCGGCCACAGGACCCAAACTAAGCTGAGAAAGAATTCAGCAGCACCCCTCAGATTTTCCACAGCTAAGGCCACCTAGGAGGTGGGAGAATATCAGGTAGCTCTGAGACCATTTTACTCAAGTGTTTTTCCTAGACACCGTTTTGGAGAAAGTCAAGTGAATACAAATATGAGCAGTTATCCCCAAAGACCAAACATTACCCAATGAGGCTATTTAAACATGGCAGTAGATAAAGGTTTAACTTGGACATTTGGTTATCCCTTCCACCTACCCTAACCACCAAGCTAAGAACACATCATGAGAAAGACCAGGTTCAGAAGTGTATCTCTCTGCATATCTGAGTTGTTGCATGAGCAAATTTGCAAGCCCATCACATAATGTTTCCTAAGCAATACTACTCGTTGAACTATATCTACTGAAAGATTCCTATATGCCAAGCACTATGATAGGGACTGTAGGCCCGAGGAAAAATCAGTGGTAGTGTCGTCCTTGTCTTTAGAAAGCCCATAGTTTAGGGGCTCTGGGTGGCTCAATCGGTTAAGCATCCAACCCTTAATTTCCACTCAGGTCGTGATCTCACAGTTCCTTGGATGAAGCCCCACATTGGGTTCCACACTAACAACATTGATTCTCTCTCTCCTTCCCTGTTTGACCCTCCCCTATTCACATTCTCATGCTCTCTCTCTTTCCTCTCTCTTAAAATAAATAAATAAACATTAAAAAAAAAGAAGCCTTTAGTTTGTAGGATGAGCCTCCTCACGTTATCAAAATGGTCTGTTACTTGTTACATTTCAGAAGTTTACTAACTTAATGAAAAGATACTTGTTTCTTTCTCATGTAATAGTCATGGCAGGTGCTCTGGTAGGCAGAGCCATTATCCTCTATAATCATTCAGGAACTCAGGCTAATAGCTGTGCTGCCATCTTCTACACGTATGTTCCAAAGTCACCTTGAACATCAATTGCCCCAGCAGCCAACAGTGGGAGGGTTTTATGGACCCAACCTGGAAATGGAACAAATCACTGTGACTCATTCATTGGAGAGAACTCAGTCCTTGGGCCTCCTAGGGACTCACGTAACTACAAGGGAGGCTGGGAATTTAGTCTGGTCATCTGTCCAAGTAGAGGGGAAGACTGGATTTTGGAGGACGCCTGGAGGCCTTCTCCACAGGTGTAAGCTTCTTTGACAATGTAGCAGGTATAACAGAATGGCTTGGTAAACATTAACTTCTGATCTGTTCTGAACTGTAAAAAGTGAGGCTCAGAGGATCTTTGGCAGCATTTAGGGGTGACCCAATGTATTTTTTTCTTCCATTTTTAGTCATAAAGACTGGGTTCTAAATAGACTTGTTGGCAAGAACCTCACTGAAGTTAATCACATCCTACTGTACAAGAAGAATGCAAGAATAACCTTTTAGAGTTTAGGAATCCAAAAACAGAAGCTTTCAGGTTTGTATTGGGACCCATTATTCACCCAGCAACAGCCTATAGACAGGTATTTTTGTATTTTGCCCCAGCAGAGAGGCAATCAAGATCCCTTGTCCTAGCAGAGAGGCAATCAAGATCCCTTGTCCTAGAAAGCATTTAGGATTAGACCTGCATGAGTTCCTTGTATCCAGACAGTGAGGTTTCAGAATGAAACTCTTTTCTGTTTAAATGTTTTGCTGTCTTTCTGTGCCCTCTGAAATAAACTAAAAGCCCTTAGTGTACCTCCTGAAACTTGGCCTCTTATGGTCTGGCCCAACCATTTCTCTCCAGCCTCATCACAGACCACATCCCTCCTTGATCTCAGCCTCCCTGCTCTCCCATGTAGTTACACTGACCTTCTTGCAAGTCCCAAAACCACTAACCCTGTGGCTTCCCACCTTGAGGTACGTTGTGCCTGGGATGCTACTCTAACCATCCTCCCTGGCATCTGTGCTGGCATAGTCAGCTCCCACTAACACTCCAGCTCTCACATATAGCAGGGTGGCTGACTCCTCCCAAGGCTAGATTAGGTGCCCACCCCCTACTATATGGTATGAGAAACCTTTCCTTCATTGCATTGAGCCCAGTGGTAATTTTATACCCAGTCATGCAACTATTTGATTGACACCCTTACTCTGGTCTAGACCGTAAGATCTGTGAATCATGAAGCCGTGTCGTTTTCTTTCTTTTGTTTTTTGTTGTGGTTGTCGCTGTTCTCACCATTTGCATCCTGGACCATGCTATCTTGTTCACATTTTATCTCTACTAACACATAGTAGGTGCTCAATAAGTGCTTGTTTAATGAAGGCATGAGCAAATAAACAGTAACAACAATGACAAATACCACAGCTTTCAATGTCTTTCACACAGCTTACCTCACTTGACAAGCAAGCAGAAAGGGGAAAGAGGGTGTTAGGTTACATTCTCAGGACTCTGCTCCAAAGGCCCCAAACAGAATCTGCTATCAGAAGGGCAGTACTTAAACAAGCTTTTGGTTACAGTGTGGGATTTGATGAATGGAGCCTGTGAGCTGCTTCCTGGAAGCGTACCCTTGGGAATAGGTTTTATATATATAATCACATACATTTTTATGAACTCTGCACAAAATAGGAGTTAAGAAGGAAAATGGCTGGAAACGTGCCAAAGAGGACATATGTGGGAAGTTTGTAAGAAAGCAATAGTCGGGAAAGAATAAGTAGCTAAAATAAGCTAATGAGTGGATAGGGAGGAAATCATATTCAGCAGGGAAATAGATAACATAATGGTTCGAAGGAAAACAGGAAGGATAATATTGAAGAAAAGCTGCCAAGAAAAAGTGCTAACTGCAGGTCAGAGAGTCATTTTAAAGACAGGGGTTAAAAGATCAAGGACAATGACGATACCTTCCACATCACCATTCTTCTGAGTAGAGTTTGATTTGTGGGTGTACTTAGGTGCCCGGTTGAAAGACAAAAGACAGTACTCAGGTACATTCTCTTGCCTTATTTCATCTTGACATCTATTATTATCATTAAGGAGGCCCGAACATGGAAAACCACTTAGGCAAAGTAAAGATAGAGATTCTTGAGTAGAAAGGAATTAGGTCATAGGACTCTTCAACCTTCCTTTCTCAGGCAGGTCTGGGAGTAAAGCTGGTCTTTGGCAAGGTCAACCCTCTCCTCGCTCCCTACTCTGTGCACCCGATCCAACAACTTCCTGTGTCTCTGGAGTCCATTGAGAGAAAGAGAGAAAAAGATCAAATGTCTGAAGGGTAGATTTGGCCTCCATACTCCCCACTTGGAGACAAGGAATTCTTTCCTGGCCCCTGCCTTTCCTCTCATTCCTCCCTTCACCTTAGCCCTACATCCCTACATTCACTATCTCCTCATTTCACTTCTTATTCACTTCTTCCACCAAAACTGACTATATTTTGTCATTCCAAAATATTTTGCTTGCAGTCTTTTATTGCATCTTGTACTTTCTGCATACATATGCATATACATATACATATACATATACACTTTAGTCTATTGTGTATATAATAGATTTAGGGTGTCCCAAGGCACAGATTGTTATCTCTGGGGATTTCTCACTCTCCAAGCACTACTCCCTGCCTTGCATAGAGTAGGGTATCAATAAACATTTACCAATCTGAATTGCTAAACCACATTACCTTTAACTATTTCGGGGAATATGCCTCCTTTACTCCTTCCCTCTCAAATATGTCACAGAAGGGGAAAAAATCCTTTATTTGGTATACTTTTCTAAGGATTTTATAGAAATGCAAAACACATACAGTATCCATTTCATGAACTCATCAAGTAAGCACGCATTGAAGTGTTTGGAGAAGATTAAAGAAGCAAGCTGAAATAGAATATACATTTTTTTTCTATTTGACTTTTTAAATTTGATCTCTATGGGAATACTTCTAGATAAAAAGGGTATACCATATGTACATACACACATGTTGTATATACATTATATATAAATATATGTTATATATATAAATATATGTTATATAATATATAGCACACATATGTGTGTGTGTATGTTACATAATACATATATAAAACCCTATGATAGGGACAGTGTTTGAAAGTCACAGTGTGACTCTTTAAGACCTAGTTCCTGCTGTCTATAATGGAGATGGGGAAGATAAATTCTTTCAGCTTTGGAATCATGATGTCACAACTTTGGGTCTGGCTGTCTGCCCTTGATAGATGTTCACCAGCTCCTGTGAGCTGCGTAGAGAGTTGGCAAAGTACATACATGCACATATGTGCAATACAGAACTTCACCTGAACTCTTCATATCCTCATTACCGAAGCCCAGAAAGGCACGTTTGAGATCTGGCTCTGGCTTGCATCCATTAGGTGGGATCTTGGCAACACATCTTGTTTGCAACTACATAGAGAAGGTTGTGGAAGCCACCAGGGGTCAACTTGTAGGGTGCTTTCAATCATCTGTCAGCCAATCAGCAAACCAACAAGTCTCTACTGAGCACCTGCTGTATGTTCTGTATATATGGTTCTGTTGTAGGCAGTGGAGATACACGGCGCTAAGGTCCACCCTGGCCTCTGGGCAGGGGTGTCCCTGTCTTCCAACCCTTCCCAGGTCACGGGGAGTTCCTAGCACTTTCATTTCCTCTTCCCTCCTGCTCACCCCCACCACGTGGTGTCGGATCAGCCTGGAGTACAGATTCATTTTAAAGCTAAAGTGATAACGACCCTAGGATTATCAAATTCACAACAAAACGCACTCTTGTGACCTAGGAACTTGACAAAATGTGGGTATATTTTAGACGTTGGAGTGAACAAAGGAGGACGAAGAGGCAGGGAAACAATTTATCATCTGTTGTGACAAGGAAAATTGGGCTGTACTCATTCATTCCTTCAACACATTTTTATGTGTCTGTCCCCCTGCCAGGCCTTAGAAATGCAAGAGTCGACAAGACAGTCTATTAGGGCACTGAAACCTTGAACTGCCCCTTGGCAAATGAGTCTCTCGTGGTCCTGGAAAGACATTTCACCTCTCCATGTCCCATCTCTAAAATGCGACTGACACCAGAGGGTGATGGGCATTTTCCAGCTTTCTTCTCACTTTACCACCTCGGACGTCTAACAAGGGCAAACTCTCTTCATGGAAAAGGAGTTCCTGATGATCCCTACCCCTCCATGAAGGGCCAGGAAGCTGCCCCCTGGAGGCCAGTGTCCTCCTGAGCATCAAGAGGAGAGACAATGGTCTTCCAACAGGAGTCCCCTGTCGGCTCACTCCCTCTGGGCTGTCTCCAGCCACGAGCTGGCCTCCTGCCTCTCAACGCATGGGTGCTTTGTGCTGACTTTCACAGGGTTGTCAGCACAGTGGCTGCATTCCGCTGTGCTCTGCGTCCCTTAGGGTTGGCAGCCAATGAAAAGAGCAGTTCTGAGACTGGATGAAAAGGAAGGGCAGTGTTTGATGCAAATCATGGGCAGGAGGCATTCGCAGTGCCGGAGGAGTCCAGGCTTGCTCCAAAAGCTGCTCCAGCCTCCTTCCTACTAAGGGTCCCACAGGCTAGCCTGGCCAGTCATGCGCATCTCCTGTCCTCATGCAGACAGTTGGCCCAGAACCTGGAAGATCCTGCCGTCTTGGCTGTGCAGAACTTACTTGTGCCTGTAGGAAGTGTTCTCAGACTCCTTGCACATCAGCAGGGAGAAACCACGCTTCCAAATTCAGGATCCGTCACCTTTTTTGTGTGCTTTGGCAGTCGGGTGAAGCCTATGGACCCTTTCTCAGGAGAATGTTTTTAAATTCAAAGAACTAAGATGCATGCATAAAATTCTAAAAGACCGCAGTTATATTGAAATTCAATTATCACGATATTTTAAAATGTGATAAAATAATATACAAGCTTCTTTATATTCTCTGTATAGAAATATATACGAAAAACAAGTTCTGTACTTTCAGAATAATGATGGCATATTGACTCTGTCTATAATAATGATAATATAATATGAAAGTAACTGTGGGTGTGGCTCAGTCAGTTGAGGGTTCAAGTCTTGATTTCAACTCAGATCATGATCCCAGGGTAGTGGGATTGAGCCCTGCACTGGGCTCCATGCTGAGTGTGGGGTCTGCTTAAGAATCTCTCTCTCTCTCTCTCTCTCTCTCTCTCCCTCTGCCCCTGTCCTCTGGCTTGTGCTCTCTAACTCTCTCTAAAAACAAACAAACAACAAACAACAACAACAAACACCGCAATTTCTATTGATGACAAAGTTCCAGACACTATTAATGCTACTGTGTCATCTACCCAATCTATTCGTTTTCTATTGCTGCATAAACAGTGTAGCAACTTAAAATCAACAAACACCATCACACTCAGTTTCTGAGGGTTGGGCATCCAGGAAACAGTTCTTAGGGCCTCTGCTCCGAGTCACCAGGCCATAGTCAAGCTATGGGCTGGGGCTGAATCTATGAAATCTGGAGAATCCATTTCTAAGCTCACTCCTTAGGCTGTGGGCAGGTCTGGACCTCTGGCTGGCTCTTGGCTGAATGCCTCAGCTCCTTGTCAGATGTCCTCAAGACATGGCAGCTGGCTTCCCTCAGTATGAGTGATGGAGAAAAAGAACAAGAGCCCGAGACAGAAGCTGCAGTCTTTTATAATCTCATCTCAGAAGGGGCATACCATCACTTCCACATCCTATGGGTCACACAGACCATCCCTGGTAATATGGCAGGGGGCACACTGCATAAGCGTGTCAACTTCAAGCATAGGGCCATCAGGGTTATCAGGGAGGGGGCTACGACACAGGCACGCATAATGAAAGATCATGCTAACTTTCAGTTGAAGTCAGTAAAACCAGAGATGTAAAATTTTCTCATCCAAGTTCCCGGACCCTGAGTTTGGGGCACGGACTCCAGGTTAACAACCCATGAAAAGATGGAGAGCAGCTGTTGCTAGATATTTTTGGAGTCCAAAGACAAGTACTGTGAGATCCTCAAAAGCACACACTACCCTGTTAAAAACAAAGCTCTGGGGTCTACGTGCAGGCCTGATTGACTTTCTTTTCACTGGCTGAGCTCCGGGTTGCTGGCATTCTTGGCCTTGCACACAGCCAAATGGTATACTGTCACTGGATAAAAGGATCTTATTGATTAACACATTTTGATTCCAAATGCATTAAAGACAGGAAGAGCCTTGGAGACCATCTAGCTGATGATTTTTCCAGGGAGAATATACCAGTCTTGCTCCTGCCTGGAGACCTTTGCATGCTCTGTTCCTTTTGCCTGGCATGCTCTTCCTCCAGACATGGCTTCCCCTCTTATATTTCACATGTCTTTATTCATATGTCACTTTGTCAGTGGAGCCTCTCCTGGCTGCTCTACCTGTGCTAGGCAGCTTCTCAAGGGTCCCCAGTGATATCCATTCTCTGGTCTTTGTACCCTTGTATAATCCTCTCCCCTTAAGTGTGGGCTGGACGTAATGACTCACTTTTATTTTCAATGTCGATTTATTGTTGAGAGAGCACAAACAAGGGAGGGGCAGAGAGAGGGGGACAGAGGATCCGAAGTGAGCTCTGCACCAACAGCAGCGAGCCCAGTGTGGGGCTTGAACTCACAAACCACAAGACCATGACCTGAGCCAAAGGTGGATGCTTACCGACTGAGCGGCCCAGGTGCCCCCCTAATGACTCACTTCCAACGAACAGAATTCAACAAGAAGGATGGGATGTCACTTCTGAGATTGGCTCATGAGTGGTCTGTGGCTTCCTTGCTTGCCCTCCCTGATCTCTCACTTGCTAACCCTGATGGAAGCTGTCCCCCATGTTTTGAGTTGCCTATGGAGAGGTTGATGTGGCAAGGATTGGGGGAAAGCTTCTGGCCATGAGTCAAGAAGGGTCTAAGGGTCTTACTGAAACTGAATAAGAAACCAAACCATTCGACAAGAAATGAAATCTTAGGGGCACCTGGGTGGCTCAGTCGGTTGAGCGTCTGACTTCAGCCCAGGCTGTGATCCCACGCTTCATGGGTTCGAGCCCCACATCGGGCTCTGTGCTGACAGGCTTAGAGCCTGGAGCCTGCTTCAGATTCTGTGTCTCCCTCTCTCTCTGCCCCTCCCCCACTCTGTCTCTCTATCTCCCCCAAATAAATACTTAAAACATTATTAAAAAAAAGAAACGAAATCTTTGCTAAAAAACCACAGGAGTGATCTTGGAAGTGGATCCTCCCTATTTAAGCCCCGAGACAGTTGCAGCCTTACCAATACCTTGATTATAGCCTTGAGACCCTGAGCCAGAGTACATAGCCAAGCCATGGAAACTGTGGGACAATATGTGTTTACTGTTTTAAGCCACTAATGTTTGGGATAATTTGTTATTCAGCAATAGATAACCAATTCATTATCAGAAATTGTAACATGTCACTCTGACCTTGACACTATCTTTCACCCCCACCGCACATTTTTTTTCCTCCTCACCATTTTTCACTATAAAATATGTGTGTATGTTACATATACTTACTTATATATATTGTTGCCTGTCTCCCCCATTAAAATGTGAGTTTTATGGGGGCTGGTATTTTTGGCTTGAACTTTGCCTAAAACAGTGCTTGGCACATAATTGGTGCCCTAAAATACTTGTTGAATGAATGAAGGGTAAAGAAAGAGGAAATGCAATGGAGCATACCTAGAGGGGGGAGAGTATCTGAAAAAGTAACCCCTGGATATGTTAACTACACAAGCTACATACGCTTCTCCACTATGGTGACACTTCTCTCCATATCCCACCTACATCTCCAGTGCTCCCCTTGACCTGGGCAAGCAGGGCCCCTGTTCAGCCTCCACATTTCAAGGGGCATCTTGTCTTGGAGTATCTTCTTCAATTTGTCCCTTCTGGGACCTGGGACTGGCCTGGCCAACAGTGCCCCTGGCAGGTTGCCCCAATCCTAGACAGCGTCCCACGCAGCCCCGAGTCTCAATCCTCCCCTACCTCCAAAGACAGCCCCCTGTACAACCTAAGGGTGGCCCTGTCCTTCCCCACTTAGAAGCACTATTAGAGGTCAGAATGTGTATGTCAGGAAAATAATAATAACAATGATAATAATAATGATAATAATAATAAAGCATGTTATAAATTAAAGGAGACTCACTAAGGTAAACTTTGGTTGAATCCTGGTTTGGGGGAAAAAAAGAGCTATAAGAACATTTTAGAGACAATGGGGAAATTTTGAATATGCACTGGTTATTAATAATCCTAAGGGAATTGTTAATTTCCATAGGTATGGTAACAAAGTACGGTTACGTTGGATTATGTCCTCAATTTTAGGAGATGAACGTTAAAGTATTTAGAGGTGAAGTGTCAAGATATTTGTAACGTACTTTTAAGTGGCTCAGCAAAAATGAGTTTTTATGTTTATTATACACACACACACATACACATATGTGTGTTACATATATATAAATAGAGAAAAATGCTAACAGCTATTAAATATAGGCAGTAGTATACATGTGCTTGTTGTATGATCCTTTCCATTGGTATATATGTTTCCAAGTGGTCATCATAAAACTTTCTAAATGTTTGAGTATCTATTTATTTCCAAACAGAAAACTGGGTCTCAGAGAAATAAAGGGAGCTGCGATCCAGCCAGTCAGGGGTGGTGAGAACCTAGCTGTTCAGACCCAGGTTGAGTTTTGTTTTCCATCACATCCAGAACATCCTTCCTTGCATTTTCTCAGCTCTGAAACAAAGGCTTCATCAAACAGATGAGTCAGAAAAGCTGCAAAGGACATATCCCTCTGTCCCCAGTTCAATAGGAGTCAGGAATTTTTCTCAATTTCAAACAGACCCACAGTTGATCGGTTTTCCTGGAGCCTATATACTTGTCATCGTGAATGGGCCCTATGTGATTTAAGCCACTTAACACAAACAACGAAAAGATGTTTCCTCTGTTGTCCTTATCTAGGCCGTTAGCCATAATGGAGATAAGCTTCAACAGGAATGCTGTTCATATACTTCAGGCCTCTGCCAAAAGGTGACTTCACCTCTGCCACTCTTTAACCTCCTGTCTTTTCCTGTTTTGTTCTTACCTCCCAGTCATCCAAGCCCTGATGTAGCATAGGCTGTGGTTCTAAGCAGTGTGGGTTCACAACTTGGCTCTAACACTCATTGGTTGTGCAACCATGAACAGGGAACTTAACCTGTCTGTACCTCAGTTTCGTTATTGTACAGTGGGTACAGTGATAGTGTGGCAAGCTGAATAATGATCCCCAAGGATGTCCACACCTTAATACCCAGAACCTAAGAATACGCTCCCTTACCTGGAAAATGGACTTTGTGATGGAGGTTACAGACCTTATCAATCATTTCAGTTCCTAAAACTCAAAGAACATTTCCCAGGGGTGGTCAAAGAGAAAGTCACAATGATAGAAGAAGGACTTGCTGGGCAGTTGTGGAAAAGAACCCAAAGACCTTTGAAAATTGGCTTCTTCTCATCAGAAGACGAATCTGACTAGATGTCACCAAAAGATTCTGAGAAAGAACTTCACAAACCTCAGAATTTTCTAGTAGCCACATTTTTAAAATGTAAAGAGAAAAAGACATAACTTTAGTAATATATTTAACCCCATATATTCAAAATTTTATCATTTTTTAAAAATGGCTTTTAATATTTGTTTATTTTTGAGAGAGAGAGAGCACGTAAACAGGGGAGGGGCAGAGAGAGGGAGACACAGAATCGGAAGCAGGCTCTAGGCTTTGAGCTGTCAGCACAGAGCCCGACACGGGGCTCGAACCCACGAACTACAAGATCATGACCTGAGCTGAAGTCAGTTGCTCAACCAACTGGGCCACCCCAGCACCCCCAAAATTTTATCATTTTAATACATGACCAGTATAAGAATTACTAATAAGGTATTTTACCTTTTTCTGTATTAAGTCTTTGAAACTCATGAGTATTTTACACTTAATGCTTACCTCAATTTGGACTACCCACATTTCATGTGCTCAATAGCCACATGTCACTGGTGGCTACTCTATTGAACAGTGAAGCCTACAAAACATATAAAACACAGGGCCTCTGGACCGAGGGACCCCAGGTATAGCTGAAAGTAAAGGAATTTTACTGAAAAATGGGGGGTAAATAGAAGCTCGAATCCTAAAATTGGAAACCCATTTCCCTATCACGCTATCCCCTCCAGCCTTCTTTCCTCCACTTGGCTTTCAAAACTCAGGCAAGTAAGCACATAGCTAGAAGGCAGTTCCTAAACATGAGCAGATACCCAAGAATCACCAGACATTTGAGGAAAGTGTTGAATGTGAAAGAGAACAAACGATGTTGGGAGAGAATTCTGCATGAGTCTGTCACATTTCTGGATGTTTCTCAAGCACAGGCCCTGTGGGTTTTGCTACAGGCTGTCTTTTCAAAGATGTGTGTGTGGCAAACAGCCTTGAAAGATAGAGATAATGTCTCCCTCCCGGGCAGAGGTCATGTTTTTTTGTTGTCGTTGTCCAGTGTCCCATCTTATTCCCAAGCAAAAGTCACAAAGACTTACTATTCGGAATAAAGGACAAGGGCTCTCTAAGCTTGCAGTTCCTCTCCCATAACACAACTTACCATGCATGCAGGCGTCACCCGGCCTTCTTTGTGTTGCCCTGTGGGAAATTACGCTCAGGGAACTGGTGTGAATGTTGATACTCAGTCATGGTTGTTTCAGTGTAAGTTAAAGGACAACAGAGCATTCCCTTTAAAATTCCAAGAGATCTCGGGGCGCCTGGGTGGTGCAGTCGGTTAAGCGTCCGACTTCAGCCAGGTCATGATCTCGCGGTCCGTGAGTTCGAGACCCGCGTCAGGCTCTGGGCTGATGGCTCGGAGCCTGGAGCCTGTTTCTGATTCTGTGTCTCCCTCTCTCTCTGCCCCTCCCCCGTTCATGCTCTGTCTCTCTCTGTCCCAAAAAATAAATTAAAAAAAACGTTGAAAAAAAAAATTTAAAAAAATAAATAAATAAAATTCCAAGAGATCTCTATTCAGCCAAGCTCTCAATTTAGTGTGAGGGTAGAATAAAAATATTTTCAAACATGCAAAGTCTCAAAAAGAGAGGAGTAAATAAACCCCAGGACCATGGGGAAGAGAGATTCTCAAGATGACAGTTATGTACTTGAGATAGAGAGAACATGTCAGCATGTTCCACGCAGAGAAGGTGTCTTCAAATGGTTGCAATTGATGGAATATCTGATATATTTGAAAATATTTAGCGAACATTTCAACTATTCGGGGCAGGTTGGGGGGCTAAATTAATGATTAGGATATAGAAAACTAAGCAAATGATAAAACTAGGCAATCACTAACTTCAAGGAAAGTTTAAAAAATAAATGTGCAGGAAAAGTAAGAGAATACAACCTGTTTCAGAGATGAAAAACAGTGTTTACATAGTCGTAATCACGTATGTACTGATTACTGATAGATTCTACAGGAGGACATAACTATTTTTAGAGAATAAAAGGATAGGAGTTGTGCTTGGGGCAGTGGGGTAATACTATGAAGTAATGTTAAATCTTGATTCTTTTTTAGTTTTAGCCATTATGAAGAAGTAACAATACACTACTCAGAGATAGGAAAGTAAATATCAAAAGAAAGAGTCAAAATTGTTGCACATCATTGCCCCTGGGGAGCTAGAATGGCCTGGGCATGGAGAAGACTTGTGGTTTTGATAATTAGCCTTGTGGACTATTTAACTAATACTATGTGCCTTTATGGCTTCCATAGAATAAATACTAAACAACGATAACAACAAAAAGAAGCTGCAATGTGATCTTAAATTGTGTATTGCCCCTTTTCTGCTCCCAGGGCTGATACGCAGAGGGCATAAAAAGGGTGAGCATCTACAGGGAGACTAATGGGTTTATGGAAGCTTCCCCAACAACCTCAGGGCAGCAGCAGCAATAGCCCGGCAAAGGAGTCTCGTCAAAGTGGCACCGAGGCTATGAATAAAGCATTCAGGACATTCACCTTCCAGGAGGGTCCCACAAGGACGGCTAAGGGAGGAACACAAGGAAGGGCTTTGTCTGAGTAAAGGGAACAGTTCACTGGCAGAAATTGCCCTGAGATTGACTCCTCGTTGCCCTAGGTCCCAAGATCCTGGGAAAGAAAAGGTCAACCTATTTACTCTTCTCAACTTTTAAATGCCAGGGTGCTATGATTGGAATTTTAGTGCCCCTCCCCCAAATTTATATGTTGAAACTTAAGTCCCCAGGGTGATGATGTTAGGAGATGGAACCATGGGAGGTGATGAGGTCATGAGAGCAGAGCCTTCATTAATAGGATTAGTGCCCTTATAAAAGAAACCCATAAGGTTTCCCTTGCCCCTTCTGCCGTGTGAGGTTACAGCAAAAAATACCCCCCAAGAAACAAAAACAAAAACAGCCATCTAGGAAGCAGGCAGTCACCAGGCATCAAGTGCGCTGGCACCTAGATCTTGGACTTTGCGGCCTCCAGAACTGTGAGAAATACATGAGTGCTGTTTATAAGTCACTCAGCTTCGGGTATTTTTGTTACAGAGGCCTGAACAGACTAAGACACGGGTGTTTATAATCATGAATGGAAACGAAGTTGTGTGGGTATAAATAATTGGTGCTGTGGGACCTTGGCTTTGTTCCCCAGCATGTGAGTGGTTATCTCAGGGAGAAGTCCCACCAGATGCTTAGCAAACAGAATGCTTTGTCCTAGATCCTGATGTAGCTTCTGTTACCATCAGTTTACAACGGATAGGGGAGGGAAGAGGGAGACAAATCATCACAAAGCCAGTTGGCTTAAGATCAGGGCCATGTAGGCGCTCCTAATAATGTGCTCCTAATAACATTATTGGCACTGAGGAGCAAAATCTCATCCCTTGTTGCATGGTTGAGGTGGACTTAGAGGCAAATGCAAGGTTTCTACAGGCAAAAAATGGTGGGAAAATGTCATTCCAGCCAGAGGAAAAAGCTCGAAAAAGGTACTGGAATTTGGAAAGACAAAATTCAACTCGAGTGCCAACTATGTGCCATTGTCTATATCAGCCTCACATGGTACTAAAGACCACTTCCCCCTTCCGTAAATATGCCCAGGGTCACAGGTTAGTCTATGGCAAAGCCAAGTTTCAAGCCCAGGTCTGTCTGATGCAAAACCTGTGCTTTCCCCACCATTCTGTGATACTTCTTAGGTAGATATAAGAAAGTACAAGCCTATTCAGGAAATAGTTCTGGGTTTCCCCCACGTCAGACTGGGCAAAACTAATTCCAGGAAATTTTGATAACGGAATGGGGACATGAGACAGGGAAGGAGAGAGAACTAGTGAAGTGTTCATTATTGAACAAGTTGCTACTGAAGGTAATAAAACTGAATCCCACTGGGAAAGTCTGGGATCGAGTGCAGAGGCAGAGGTCCAGCTCTTCTGTTCAGAAAATGTTTATCAATCTGAGTCAAGAAGTGCTCCATTTCTTACGAGTATGCGGGGAAAAGTCAAAGACTGACATTGCTACAGAACATTTAAAACTAGCTCATTGTTCATGAAGGACAGCTGCTTAATATCAGCAGGTTTCCACCTGCCCTTGACCCCTGGTCTGAGGGTGCATAGAGGTAGCGCTTGCCCGGAGACAGAGACTGGATCGCTGGCATGGGCCAGCCTCCCTGAACTGCCAAGACCAAGGAAGAGGCAGCAAGGGGCAGGCACCAGATCATGGCAGGGCTGTCTCCGTTTGCCCTGCAATCATACATTTCCCCCAAGTTGTGGACCTGGAAGAGGGGAACACAGGAGATGATATTTACAGGGACACCTCTGTAAATATCAGGGATAGAATAACGAATGGACTTGGAGGGGGACAGGATCTCCATGGGGGTATTTGACCTTATTACGTCACCTCCCAACAGAAAACGAACTCAGGAACCTCTGATGAACTGCAGGTCCAAAACCCCCTTTCCACAATTCAGAAACCCTAAAATTCTAAAACCTGATTTGCTTTCATAAATTTGTGACAAACTCATTTAGCATCAAAATCTGACCTTGCTGTAAGTTCATTCATAGTCTTCCCCTTTTACCCCACTTTGGGGGAATATCTGTTCATTTTCTCCAGAAAAAAAAAAAAAGTGCTATTCTCAATTCCAAAATACATGTGACTTCCAGGATATTGTATAAAAGATTGTGGATCTGGAGTTAAAAAATGGTCCCTTGCCTCTTTGGTTGAGCTCATCACCCCATCTCCATCAGGGAGAGTTAATTCTACCTGTGGGCACCTGTGCAGGGCCCAGAGAGTAAGTGACACAGAATGCTTGTAGGAACTGGAGCGTGAGTACCTTTCCTGAGTCCCATGACTAGGAACGCTCAAGCCTCTGATGGTGTAGGTTGGCTCCAGAGAGGAGAGCGTGCTGCCATCAGGCGGGTAACCCCCGCCCCAGGTGCAAGCACCAGCTTGAATTTGCAGAGCATCAGAGCCCGATGAACTTCCCATTGGTTCTTTTTGTTTGAAAGGTACTTCCTCCCCAGAACGGCACAAGATGGATCCAGAAACTCCCCTATTCCATTCATTTAACCAATATTGTTTTCCATCCCAAACCAACTCAAACAAATGAAAAGGTAACAGAAGGGGGAAAGTGTTTGCAGCATGATTAATCTGGTGAATTAATGATCTTTGGGAACTAAATGACCTGAGATTAGATCCCAGATCTGCCATTCTCTAGCTCTGTGACCTTGCCATTCTCTAGCTCTGTGACCTTAGGCAAGTCGCTCAACCTCTCTAAGCCTTAGTTTTTGCACCTGCAAACTAGGTCGAATAATACCGCCTAGGTTTGGTGTGAGGGTTAAAAGAGAAAACGTGTAAAGCTTTTAAAAGAGAGCCTAGCTCTTAAGTGCTTTCTTGGTGTTAGCCTTTACTGTTTTTTTAAGAATTCTTTAAAATCATAAGAAGCACATCAATATTCTGGTAGAGAAAATAAGCAAAGGATAGTGTAAGCAATTTAGGAAGGAGGAATAAACATCGGCCAAAACATCTGTGAAGGAAAGTTTGGCCTCACTGGTATTCAAAGAAATGCAAAATTGAAACAAATTTTTTTTTTACTTTTCCCCTATCAAATTGGCACACATTAAAAATATCTTGCTGTAGTAAAACCCCATCATAATGCTGTCAGTGGGTCCCCCAAAATTTAACTGTGTAAAATACAAGGGTCACGTGATTATGAGGGTAATGAAAAGACTCCCATGATTCTGCTGCAGAGGACCAATCCCAAGTTGCCATATTGCAGGATTTTACCAAATCTGCTCTTGAGGAAGAGTCAGCTTCTTGCCTGCTGATGACTTGGGAATAGATGCAGCTTTTCTGAAGGGCTTGGCATTGTGTGCCAATGGCCTTCAAAAGTTTCTTAACTCAGGACCAGTGACTCTACAACCAATAGTTTGCTCTTAAGGAGATCAAAAGTTCACACAAAGATTCATGATTCAGGATTTTAACCCTAGAATTATTTAAGAGCCAAAAATTCACAATAACCTAAATGTCTAAAAGTAGGATCTCATTTAAATGAATAACAGCGCACTTATTAAAGTCTCAGACTCTCAAATACAGAGAACAAACGGAGAGTTAATGGTGGGTGCGGGAGAGGGGAAAATGGGTGATGGGCATTGAGGAGGGCATTTGTTGGGATGAGCACTGGGTGTTGTATGGAAGCCAATGTGATAATAAATTATATTAAAAAAATAGAAGAAATTAAATTCTCGGAGAGTGTTCAAAATTTATGTTTTTAATGAGTATTTAGTGGCATGGGTAAATGTCATTAAGCAAAATCAGGATACTATATATACTTATATATCCATATCTCTGCATATGTTAATATAAATATAAAGTTGCAATCTGTGTTCACGTGTGTGTGTGTTTGTATTTGTGTGTGTAAGTGATTAAGTAGCGAGATTATTGGGGTTTTTATACACTTACTTATGCTTTTTTCTTAAGTTCTAAGTTTTCTTTAATAAATTATATTATTTTTACAATCTGCAATAAAATTGCTATGGATCAAACAACAAAAACAAAATATTTATTCAGTGCCTTCTGCAGGGCGTTGTGGCAGGTGCAGCTCAGCAAAGATGTTATCGTTTCATTAGTGAGAAACCAGGAACCCCATTTCTCAAGAGGCACTAATTTATTTTTTTCCAATAAATGTGAATAATGTGCCAACAGGACTTCTCTTTTCCACTCAGACTACCGCCTCTCCATCACTTAGGCCCATCACTTCCTGTCTATGAACAGGAAGTAGCTTTGGAGAAGCTACTGAATTTCTGAGCCACATTTCCTACCTGTGAGATGCTGAGGATAACACCTACTTCACATGGGTGGTGTTAGATTCATCCCAGGCAAGACAGAAAATACTTGGCAGACAATTGGGCCTCCAGTAGATGTTTCAGTGCCCACGTCTTCTCTAAGTGCACTTCTCGCTGTGGCCTTTATATGATTAAACACGTATAATAATGATCTGTCACCACTGAACGTTTTTGGAACTTCTTTCTTGAATGTCTTTAGGTTCGTTAACAGGCGGCCGTGCCTTGGAGGATGATGGAACCAACAGCCATTTCACCTCCTTCTGGAGAAGAGCTTTTCCAACTTGTTGATTGCAAGGCTCACTAAGAATATGTCTGGCCTTGTGATCTGTTCACATCTATATCTACATAGCTAAAACAAAAGTTGTATGAAATACTATTTTACCTTTACTACAATGTGATGCATTCGGGTATCTTCTATTTTATTACACTCTATTTCTTGTTTTAAAAATACTAACCACAGCCCACTAAAGTGATCTCACCGTCCATAAATGGGTGATGAACTACACTTTGATTTTTTTTTAAACTACACTTTGAACTACCCAGCGCCAAATGGAAAAACCACTTCAACCACGGTAAGTGCACTTGCAATGCAGATTCCTGGGCCTTAACCTCAGCAGGCTGGCATGGGGACAGGGAATCTGCATTTTCACAAATTCTCCAAGAGATCCCGCTGCCGGTTGTTGGAGGATCCCACCTGAGGAACTCTGTTCCAGAACCTTGGTGTACTATAGCTTCTGTAAATCTAGAAGTGACGGTTCTGTTCTCCCATTTCAGCTATGATGTAGGCTCAGTCTTAGGTGCACATAACACAAGGTATGGCAGCAGGAGTTTGGGGGAGGCCTCTGCCCTTTCTGTTGGCAAGCTGGGTCCTGAAGGCATTTGGCTTTTATGCCACTGTGTAGGCAAGGTTGGTACCTTGGTGTCGAAGGGCAAGGCAAAGGGTACCCATTTTGCTAGTGCTGATGAGAGCAGGTGTGACATAAGCTGAGCATCTGCAGCCCTTGGAGCAGCTTCCTGATCAGTGGTGATGTGGTTTGGGAGCCAGTATTCTCCCAGTCTTAAGAAAAGTAGATGTGGGGCGCCTGGGTGGCGCAGTTGGTTAAGCGTCCGACTTCAGCCAGGTCACGATCTCGCGGTCCGTGAGTTCGAGCCCTGCGTCGGGCTCTGGGCTGATGGCTCGGAGCCTGGAGCCTGTTTCCGATTCTGTGTCTCCCTCTCTCTCTGACCCTCCCCCGTTCATGCTCTGTCTCTCTCTGTCCCAAAAATAAATAAAAAACGTTGAAAAAAAAAATTAAAAAAAAAAAAGAAAAGTAGATGTGTGCTCCCTCAGAGTCCTTATTCCCGGGTACAGCTTTAGGACTGACTCATTCTTGAAAGCGCAACCTGACGTTGTTCTCCGACATCCATTTCATACACCCTTACTGAATGACTTCTTGCTTGAACTAACTTTTAGCTAATTGGTGTGACTTTTAAAGCTGTTTCTTTATATCATTTTAATACTTGTCTCTTACTATGGTCAAATAGAGATTTCCAATATTCTGGTTTCTCTAAATCCCAGGGAATGGGTCACATTCTGTTTCTACAGTAGAGTAGATCAGGAACTGAATGTCACAGACACCAGACTTCTCAGTTTGTTCACCAAACAATGCATTTAGCATTGGGGAGAGAGTGAGGGCACTTGAACTTTACATCTATCCCTGCAGCAAGTAAAAGGGGTTTGAGATTGAATGGTATTTGCTTCAAGTGATTAAGTCATAGTCCATCTATCATTTCATGGTCAACTGAAAGAAAAAAGAAGAAAGTATGATAACTTTTGCATTTTTAAAAGGAAAGGAAGAACAATCTGATCACAAGATTCCCCATTCTCTGTGTGTATGTTTCTAACCAGGATTCCATCTACTGATTCATCCCTCCATTCATTTGTTCATTCATTCAATAAGCTTTTCTTGATCACCTATTTCCATGCAGCCAATGTGCTAGGAGCTGAGGAAACAACGAATAAGATCCATTGCTCACTCAAATCAAATAGGAATGATCATTACCCACAACAAACATGTATCACGTCAGAGGTGCTGGGACAAGGTGGGCACTTCAGGGACATATAATAAGGCATTAGCATGGCAGGGTCCTTGTCCTCCAAATGTTCAGTCTCCTCAAAGAGACAGCCATGCACATAAAAGGTGAAGTAACATTATGCAATGCTAAGTATCAGTTGAGTTGTCCCGGAGACAGGGACATCGCTCTTGGTCTGGGCAGGTGGGGAAGCTGTAACAGTGGCATAATTGTGGTCAAAGCTAATAATAACTCTCTTATAAACCACAGCATTGCAAGGAAGACAGGGTAATTTCTTTGAGAGAACAAACTCTTTTTGGTTTAAATTGACCTCATGGAAATAAATCTGGCACTTAAAGAGTTTTGGGTTTCATTTATGTCATCAGGGTTCATGTGTGGGTGACTAGTTCCTGAAATAAGGAACTTATCTGTCCAGGTTGCAGTCATCTTGAATGGGAGAGATATGAAAGTTCGTTTATTCTTTTGAAAATTATTCGACACTAATTGTGCTTGGCACTTCTTAAATAAGGAAAATTGCCCTCAACTGGATGGGTTAGATTATGTTGTTATCTGTGAGAGGCTTTTCTCATATAATTATTAGGTGCTAGCTTTATAATTACCAGGAGGACCTGAATTTTCTCCCTATTGCTGAATAACTGCTGCTTCTGTATTGGAAAGAAAATACTTCTTTTTTTTTTTTTTTTTTTAATTTCTCATCCCCAAATAAGTTATCAAAAGCTAACCCCCATTTCATAAATCAAAAGGAATGTAAAGATGAAAATGTCATGATGACGTGGGCATGCCTATAGCTTTATTTCAAAAGGTTTGGGTATCATATCCTGTTAGTTTTAGAGAAATACAAAACCTTATATTTATGTGGTTACATTCTAGATGGAAAATCATATCCAGGCTTAGTGAGAGTTTTACATTTTATTTAAGTTCTTAGAACCATGCAGAGCTAATGCATGACTCTATTTGACTCAGTTTCAACTAACAAAATGAATTTGCAAGTTTGAGATGCTGAATAACGTGCCTCCTTATCTCTCTTGAATCCTTATAAAGAATACCACAGGGTTTGGCCATAGGTAAGAAACACCAGAGATCTTTTTTTCCCCTTCCAATAAGAATAACCTTTTAAAAACCCAACCAACAAACGAACACCCCACAAAAACCTGAGTGAAATTGATTTTTTAACCTCATTTTAATTAAAATACCTAGGAGTGAACAAGATATTGAGGACTAAATCTGTAAAACTCTAGAAGGCAAAATCTCAGGGAGGTAAACTTGAGCATACAAACCTAGTTTGACTAGAATAGCAATTATCAACCTAAAGAAACATGCAAAACTGAGGTTTTATTTTGGTGAAAAGGAAGCAAAAGGAAAAAGTCAAAGTATGGAGCCCACCCATGGTAGGGAGGCCCACTTCCTCTCCCAATAGATTATAATGGGATCCAAAGGCCTATATCCTCAGGCAAATGGAAAGCCAAAAGTAAACCAGCTCTCGTGTAGATTTGCAGCCCAGGTTTGCATCACCTGGATGGTCAAAGGAACCACAGTGTTGAATTTGGACTAAGCAGGTCCCTAACGTCCCAGGAATAGATTGAAATAATGTTCCCTAGAGAAAAATTCCATCATCTCAGACATCACTCATTTCTAAATTATTTTTCAAGTCAATGACCAGCACCCATCAAATATGACCAGTCATATAAACAAGGCAACCTGAATGAGAACAAGCGGAAATAACAGACAATAGAACCAGGCCACAAAGACTTGAAATATTACAATTATAAAACGCATACTATAAAATATCTCTGTTTCTTATGTTTAGAAAAAATATACATGGATCTCTAGGGAATGAGAAACTACAAAAAGGCCAAAAGCACTGCCAGATTTTTTGTCAAAACATACAAACAACACACAAAATGCCTTCAAACAGCTCTGAACACATTCTGGCAGTGCTGTACCTTCAGAGTGAGAAGGGTGCACAAATTATCCCACTTACAAGCCTGGAGAGCCCAGCTGAAAAGTGACAGGACAAGGTCTGTGAAAGATGAGCACCTCCCCACCTCTGCCTTGGGTCTTAAGTTGTCCCCTAGGAATAGGTTATCTACCCCTCCCTTTAAAAAAAAATGTGGACTTGGATAAGAATATTAATATATTTTTTTTAATGTTTATTTTTGAGACAGAGAGAGACAGAGCATGAATGGGGGAGGGTCAGAGAGAGAGGCAGACACAGAATCTGAAACAGGCTCCAGGATCTGAGCAGTCAGCACAGAGCCCGACGCGGGGCTCGAACTCACATACCGCGAGATCGTGACCTGAGCCGAAGTCGGACGCTTAACCGACTGAGCCACCAAGGCACCCCTGCATTTTCAGTTTTCTAAAGAAACCAGGCTTTCACTCTTAGTGAGTGAGCCTCTCTATTGCCAGTAGTATCTGCAGCTGGTTGGAAACTGTAGAAAGGGCTCGAAAATAGGCACATGGCAGGCAAGCCGTCAGGCATCTTGTGGAGACGCCTGGCTCTGGTGACCCCTGGGGGAACTACTGTCTGATCCGGTTGTTTTGATTAAAATCACTGACTATGGGAGTTGGTAGAAACAAAGTTTCATTTCATCTTACTCCACCCACTCTATCCTCCAAACAGCCAAAAATAAAATGTCATTAAGTTATTCTGTATTTGAAGACAAGCACACACCCGTAACATTTTTTTCCCAGCTCGACTGAGGTATAATTGACAAATAAAAGTATAAGATCCTTAAGGTTACATCCCAACGATCTGATATATGTGTACATTGTGAGAGGATACCCCCTTCAAGCTCATTAACTCATCCATCACTTCACCCATTTAGCTTTTGTATGTGCACGTGCGAACATTTAAGTTCTGTTCTCTCAGCACATTTCAATTGTACAATAGAGTTTTCATCAACTGCAGTCACCGTGTTAGGCATTAGATTCTCAGACCTTATTCGTCTTATGACTTTGTCAGGACTGTAGCACTTTGTGGTTAATATTGATGCAGCCTGGCTGGGTCTGAGAACCCAGAAAGGGGTTCTTGCCAAACCAGCCAAGAGGGTCCTTGGCTTCAAGAAGGATAGAAATCAAACTCGAGCTGAGAGGAAGTAAGAGCAGAGCCTATTGACGACATAGTGAGAGTGTAGATATGGACAGAATATCCAGGAGACCCTCAAAGGAAAAAAGAGTGAGTCTCGATCTCCGCTTGGGGCCTGGGGTTTTTCTTGAGGACAGTAGTCTGGTGCGTATGTTTTCTCAGTAATCCAGGAACAAAGATGAGTGTTTAGATGTTCTCCATAAATCACTTATGCCCTGGAGTAAGGGTTCGTGATGAGTCAGGGGTCTTGGAAAACGTTTCTGATGACCCTGCCCAGTCACTCCTTCGATGTCCTGCACTGTGCTGAAAGACTCCAAAGAAATCATTAAATCCTTGACATTCACAAGGAGGACATGCTTTGTCTGGTCTATAAGGCGTGTGTAATGCGGGTGTGTAGGTCCTAGCAAAAACAGAAGCAGGAAAAGGAGCTAAAGGCAGTTTTTCATGGGGTCCCTTTAGTTTCCCTGACTCCGTATCGTCAAGTGGATACCTCAGTGGTGGTTGCCATTTTAACTCTTAATCCGTTTGTGCTTGTGCCTCCGGATCAATCTAAATACAACTTCTTGGCATTGGGTCCTTTTTCAGTTTTGCAAATGAGTTTTATTTTTGTAACACATATGAGATCCAGGAACATCTATTTTTAGCAAGAAAAATAGGCACATTAAAAACAAACAAAGCTGGGATATTTGGGGGGTTTGTGTGTGGAGAGAGAACACTGGGAAAATGTAACTGCTTTTGACCTATTTTATTGGCTTTAATGAAATGTAGGTGTTTAGGGTTATGACTACTTTGAAGGATTTATTTACCCTCAAATGCTTGTATGGGTCTGGGGAGGGATGAGGTTAAAGGAGAACAGGGAACCGGGAGATTAAAGGTTTTGGGTGAAGACAACTAACAATGAAAAGCAGTTGGTCCTGCATTAAAATTGAACAGGATTCTGAAAATTCCCCTGCAAATTGGTTACTTGGAACCCAGAGTCCTGGGAAAAGAGGCTTGCCCCAGGCTGCCAATCACAGGAAGTAGAAACCCCCAGGAAGGCTTAGCACTTTCCTGCAAGGGATGTGAGGGACAAAAGTCAATTAGGGTTTTAAATTATCCAAGTGCTTAATGCACTCTCTTGACAGACCCCAAAATAGCAACACTATTTCCTCAAATTCAGGCTCAGAGGCTGTTTGCAAAGCAGTCTCAGTAGGTCCTTTATCATGGATGTCCCGGGTAGTTGTCTGCCCACAGGGCCGGGTCCCCAGGGAGGCCCGGTCCTGACTGCCACTCCAGGGCTGGGTGGGGAGGTAGCTGCGGAGTTTGAGGCATGCACCATTTAGCCCTTCACTATAGGGTTTCTCTTTCATGAGAAGGCAAAGAAAACAAGAGAAGGGACCGGCAGAGGTGGAAAGAAACATCTCTGACCATGGGAACATGTGTCTGAGGGGATATTCTGACCCAGATGTCTGTAACCTGAGCAGGGCTTTGGCCAACACATTACATAGAAGAGAATCAGTCTGATAAGCTGAAAACTAGTTTCTATTTTGACTTTGCCTCAGAATAACAAAACATTCGCTTTTTCTTGATGTAAGACAGGGTTGAGAAGACTTGCCATCAGGCAATGATTACAAATTACTTGATTTCCTTGTATTCGAAGATGAAAGAAATTTTATTATCTTGATAGTTATTATTTGGAAATGTTCTTGGGACTTGAAGGGCTTGGGTGCTTGTTGACCATAAAACTTCAAAGAAGAGAGTAAAACTGGCCTGCACTGAGATTCCCTTCTTGTTTTAGAGATGAAGCGGGGAGATAAGACAAGGAAAGAAGTGGGAGGAGAAGGGAGCTGGAACAAAGAGCAAAATGGAGAGAGATGACCACAGGGTGAAAAAGCCCAGCCATGGGCCGCACAGGCCATGAAGAGGGCTGGGGCTGCTCTCAGCAGGAAGTTCTTGGCCTTGTAGTGTCATGGCTCCATTTCTGCTCCAAAATCATCAATAAAGACTTTTCGGCTCATATGTCTTTTTCAGTGGAAGTCAAAAAAGGGACGGTTGCTTCATGGCAGGGTACAACATCGAGCGAACAGGCAGAGGAGGAATTCTTAGGGGGACTCTAGGCTTCCACCAGCTATGGATTCAGGAGAGTAGGGTTGAGTTCCATTGAGGTAGATCTCTAGGAGGCGGGCACCTACCAGATAACTTCTGGGTCATATAGATGAAAGAAAATAAAATACCATTTGGTAAAATCGAAAGTAGGATCCAGAATATAAAAGAACACTCACTCTCTCTTTCAATATATTTTGTTTTGCAGCCCCATCAGGGCTGGGCCTTGCATGCTACAAATGTGGAAGGGTTACTGACCCTCCGCTCAAGTAGGTCAGGCATGTAAATAGATGGGTACGATACAAGAAGCTAAATACTTTAATAGCGCTGAGGCCAAGGCAGTGTTAGTGGGTGGGAAGGAGGAACTTTGAGGAATACAGGTCATGGCTCTGTTAGGTGTAAAGAAATCACTGCACTGTCATCTGCCTAGAGACTTTCTCCTTGAGGGGTCAACTCTCTTTAGAATAGATTTTGCTAAGAGTTTGGGTTTGGAAGTCTCCTTTCTAGGGTACTGCAACCTTCTGAGCGTTTCCTTCAAGGAATTTATGCCCTGTGAAAAATTTCCTATTATTTCTGTGGAAGTGATTTCTTAAGAAAAACCATAATCATAAAGAAAGATGTTGAGTGACCCTCTGGTTGCCACATGAAGGGGAAAACAAAGAAACTATTGCATAGAAAGGAATTGTAAATGTGCCCTTGGCTATGGGTTTGGGACTTCTAGAGAAATCAGAAAAGGATGTCTTCCTCTTCAGGTGGGTCCACAGTGATGGTCAGGCCATGTGACCCAAACATCTCACCATGAAGGGAAATTCTGAGTTAGGAAACACAGGCATTTGTAGGGTTTGTTCTTTATTTTCTTTTTTCTTTTTTTAATGTTTATTTATTTTTGAGACAGAAAGACACAGAGTGCGAGCGGGGGACGGGCAGAGAGAGAGGGAGACACAGAACACCTGAGCTGAAGTCGGACACTTAACCGAATGAGCCACCCAGGTCCCCCATTTCTTTCTATTCTTCTAACATCTACGTGTGCAAGTTTTTGCTTTAGAAGACGTCTGACATAATTTTTGTAATGGCTTATTGTGTGCTATAATGACAAGACAGGATTTGGAGTCAAAAGTCCCAGATTTGAACCTTGACTTTGTCACTAACTAGCTACACGAACTCAAGCAAACCACCACTTTGCGAATGTCAGTTTCTTCATCTGTAAAGTGGGCCGCTGATAACATCTAACATTTTAAAAAGTCTTCCTCAGGCCCAGCCCAAAGTGCTGTGCAGTTGGCAGTCTTTAAATCAAGCCTCTCAGAAACTTGGGGCGGTTGTTCGTAGCTTATCACTTACACTTATGACACTTCTCATATCGCTCACACTTACTACAATTCTGACTTTTCGAACCCTTTCTCTACTGAGTGCACCGTATTCATCGCGCGAGTCTTTTGTCACACTTATTCTCACCACTACCCTGTGAGCTGGGCAATATCATCACCCCATTTTACAACTGGAAACACTGAGGCTTGAGATTAAGATCACCGGCTAGGAGCCCTGGCAGCTTGACCCAGAGCCCATATCGTGGAGCTTCCTTTGAAAAATAGTCGCTCGGTCCTGTCACGGGTCTCCCGCTGAAACTCTCCTCCCCGCCTCCTCCTGGCATAGACCTGGTGCCCTCCGGCCTGGAGAGACCGCTGGAAGTTGCTCAGCGCCATCCTCCCACTTACATTTGCTATGTCACCAGCATCTCTAGTTTCAGAAATATCTCTGAGTGCTGTCATCTCAGGCTCTCGGGTGACTAGATCTGCCGCAGAGCCTGGGAGCTTCCTCCAGTGTTTGGAAAGTTTTGCGCGATGAAGGTATCATGGGTCTTTCTGGGCTTGGTGCTAGAGCCCCTTGTGTTTATGAGACAAGGGATGATGAGCTGCCTGGCTCCTCCCCAGCTGGCAGGCCCCAGGAACCACTTCTCACACCTAATTGGAGCCTGTAACAACACAGCCGGGTTCTCCAAGACCAGGCATTGCCACTCACTGCCAAAGGATGGAAAAACCCTCTGACCTGCCTCCTGATTGTTTTCAAATTAAAAGGTACTTTGGGGACAACTGAAATTCCCCCAAGTGCTTGTCTGAACGATTCTGGCAGCTTTTCCTAAAGTGCTCTCTGGCTCCCAGCACAACCACCCAGCCTCAGACTTTCCATGGAACCAACGCAAGCCCATGCCCGGCTCACTTTCTGAGCTCACGCTCTGTGAGCCCCGTGCCAGCTCGTGGCCTGCCGGCGGCCCCCTCCTGCCCAGTCGAGCTGGTACCTTTGAGCAGGTTGACTTATAGAAAGAGCCAGGTGAAGGGCCCCAGAATGTGCTCTGGGCTTTGGAGAGAGCACCTCCCAGAGACCCCAGACGGGCAGCATACCTTTGTGTGCTAAGAATTATGTGCTTTGGGGGCCTTTTCTAGGCCTATCTACCAGAGAGCAGCCTCGCTGACTGAGAGATCCTGCTTGCGAGGATCATACCCGTAGACAGAGCTGAGAGGACCACTAGGGAGCACCTCATCCAACCCCAAATGAGGCCTATGAACATGAATGAATGGCCTGGTGTTGAGCAATGAGTTTGTGGCAGAACTGGGTCTAGAGTTCAGATCTCACGTGGCCCAAGCTGTGCTCCGCCATCACTCTTACCTTCCACGCCTCGCTCCGTGCTCCACGTACTGTTCTCCTTGCCTAGTTCTCAAGGGAGTCCCAACAGACCGCATGACAGCTGCAGCGGAGACCCCCTCCTGCCCCGAGTGCGTGTTCACCCAACAGTCACTGCTTCCACAGCTGGGTCAAGAGCTCCCAAAGAAGAAGCCAAACCCAATCCCAGTTGAGTGATTCCAGGCTCTGGGAAGTGGGAAGCTTGAGGGGAAGGAGGTCCTCACCAGCTGCTATATCCATCCCAGGACTCAAATTCTTGCCTTTCCCATGCAAAGAGGGAAGAGACGGCACAAAGAGGAAGAGAGAAAACACCTATACCTAGCTGGGGAAAACTTGATTTAGAAATAAATTACATACCTGCGTGTGTTTGTGTGTGTGTACGTGTGTGTGAATCTTTTTAACACCACTGTAGTTGAATTCTGACTCATTTTATAATTCATTCATTCAATACTTTTTTAATGTTTATTTATTCGTTCAATACTTTTTTTAATGTTTATTTATTTATTTTTGAGAGAGAGAGAGAATGTATGCAGGGGAGTGGCAGAGAGCGAGGGAGGCACAGAAGCTGAAGCAGACTCCAGGCTCAAGCTGTCAGCACAGAGCCCGACACAAGGGCTCGAACCCACAAACCATGAGATCATGACTGGAGCCAAAGTCGACACTCAACTGACCGAGCCACCCAGGCAGATCCTCATTCAATACTTTTAAAGTCTCATAACAAATGAGAGGGACTTCTGGTTCTGGTCTGGCATATAAGAAGCTTAGAAGTTGTCATTCCATCCTAACAACAAGTAGAAAGTTAAACAAACTGGAAAATCAACAGCTTTTCTTAGATTTGTTGAAAAAATGAGGTCATGGGGCAAACCGCTGCTCTCCGAAATGAAGAGGTGCAGAGAGGCAGCTACAAAGAATTACAAATACCAGAGCGGAGGTCCATGAGCAGAAACCTCTGTGGGGGAAAACCTGGGCTGTGGTTGACGATTGTGGAGCTAACGGTCGGATCAGTCCGAGAGCTAAAAACTCCAGGGGGACCTAGCTATTGGGGATCCCCCACACTTTTGTGAGTTTTTTGTATTTTATGAAGAGAGTGAGAGAATGAGCAGGGGAGAGGGGCAGAAGGAGAGAGAAAGAGAGAGGAGAGAGAGAGAGGGAGAAAGAGAACATGTGCATGTGCATGAGCAGGGGAGGAGCAGAAGGAGAGAGAGAGAGAGAGAGAGAGAGAATCTTAAGCAGTCTTCACACTCTACGCGGAGCCCAACACAGGGCTCGATCCCACAACCGTGTGATCATGACCTGAGCTGAAATCAAGAGTCAGATGTTCAGCTGACTGAGCCACCCAGGCTTCCAGTGAGTTTACCTACAATGAGTTCTACCAGGTTCTCACAGTGATGATAGGGGGATAAATCCCCTCATGCTTCCAGCAGGAGTCAGGATGCCAGGAAAAGGGCCTCATTTTGAAATACTCTAGAGCATTTTGTTCTTCTAACAAGACATGCCCTTGGGAGAAACTATTTAACCAGAGCCCAGCCTGCCAGGGTTTTATCAGGGCCTTACCTACCTGCAGCAAGGAAAACACCCAACTCCAGCCCACTCTAGCCCCCCTGTCCCACCCAAAGTGGGGTGAAAACCTTAGGAGCACCAGTGAAGTTCACGGTCTGGGGTACAGGCACACGAAAGATCGAGACTTAGTCATACGACGAAAGATGCTTTTCCTCCCCACTCTAGCCTCCCTGCCCCACCCAAAGTGGGGTGAAAACCTTAGGAGCACCGATGAAGTTCACAGTCTGGGGTGCAGGCACTCTGAGACTTAGTCATAGGACCACAGAATGCTTTTCCTCCTCACACTTACCACTACGTTACGCAAAGCCTGCTTACCACAGTTTCTTTTATCTGGTACATCATGTTCACCTGCCAACAAAAAGTTACAAGGCAGACAAAAAGGCAGAAAACACAGTTTGAAGAGACTGAACAAACAATAGAACCATTAGAGATGGCAACTATGTTGGAATTACTCAGACCAGGAATTTTTTTTGAACTGTGATTAGTAGGCTAAGGGCTGTAATGGATAAAGTAGACAACAGGTAAGAACAGAAGGGTAATGTAAGAAGAGAGACGGAAATTCTAAGAAAAAAAAAATCAAAAATGCCTGAGATAAAAAAACACTGAAACAGAGATGAAGCATACCTTTGAGGGGCTTGTCAGTAGCCTGGAGGTGGCTGAGGAAAGAAACTCTAAGTTGGAAGATCGGACAATAAAAACTTCCAAAACTGAAAAGCAAAGAGAAAAAAGGCTGAAGAAAGAAAGAAAGTTAGCACAAAAGAAATGCTAACTTGTTAAATAATTTGTCCTTAGGCATGGAAATGAGAGTTCTTCAAGAAGAGGACTTGGCTAGTTCCTTCTTCTCCCTCTTCTCTCAGCCAGAAATCTCTGAGAGCCAGCAATCACAGCAATTCCATGGCCCACTGGTTGATGGAACCCTCCGTAAAGACTTGGCTTGGGCTCTGTCCTAAAGCCAACTCTTTCTTTTTGCCAACGTGAGCTTTCATCTTGTCTATCATCAAAGCAAACCTGGGCTTAAAGTCACTCCAACTCTGATGCATCCTGATTATGGAGTGGTTTAAAGGAATTTCTTGATTGTTCAAAATTTGGAAGAAGCTATTCCATAATGGAGATGGTTTCTTTTAAATAAAAAGGAACAACTGTGATTGTGCACCACCTGATTTCAGAAAATATTTAAACAAAAAGTTGGAGTGGCAGTGAAACCGGTATGTGTTTGGGTCCAGTGTGGGACAAGATGATTAATGCCAAATTATCATAGTCTTCAAAAATCCCAAGAATCAACATTGTGAGCCATTTAAGGGAGAAAAAAAATTAAAATGAAGGGGTAAAAGTCAGTCGATCCAAAATAAAAAGTAATGAATTGGAAAATAAGCAACTAGAATGGTTCAGATTAATGTCTTCCCAAACTATTCTTCTCAACTAAATACAGATGATACCAAGAAAAAAAGGAGCTAAAAAAGAAAATTAAAACCATTTGGCAGGAAGTATTTCCCTAAGCAACAAAAGATGAGGCATTCCTAAACTAAAAATGCTAGAGCTGTTCAAGAATGAGAAGCTTTGGGGCAGAGAGATCAGAAGGGAGATCACTCTTCCAAAAAGGAATGTTCCCTCATTCTAACTTGTCCTATGGCCACACACCCTTTGCTCACTAGGATTATGTTCCTACCAACTCTGCAAATTTCCTCATCAGGCCAATTTCAGGACAAGCTAATCTATATCCAGATGACCAAGTTCACGTTGATTCCAGTACTGTTTTTGTCCTTGAAATCCAGGGACCCCAAATGCCAAGTTCAATTCTTCTCTGATTTCACTTGATGTGGCAACTCACTTTTGAAACTAAAAACAAAATCCACAGAAAGGTGGTGCTTTTCACTAATATTTCCGATTCTTCTCCCCTGGGAATGATTAAGATTACCCTTCTCTACTCTGCTGATGTTAGACATAGCCATATGGTCTGCTTCCACCAATGACGTGTAAATGGAAATGATACGTACGTCTTTCAGATATGGGAGTCTTCAAGGGTTTACCAGTCATTATTCCCCATCTCAATGTCTTTGGCAGTGTTCCAATTAGTGGAGGCACTACCAGCCTTGCTCACTGAGTGCACATGTGGAACAAAGACCCCACTGAAAGGTGAGGGATATAGTGCTTGAGTGAGAAATGAACTTTGTTTTAAGCCACTGAGAATTTAGGGTTGTTTGCTTCTGTAGCATAGCCCAGCCTCTGTTGTTTAGAATAGCTGATAATTCAGACTGCCATAACTGAGATCCAAAAATGTTTCATACTTCTGTGTTTTCAGGGAGGCTTCTTTTTAGAAGAAATGGACATTTTCCAATTTACTGAGAGCCCTGAAAAGTCAACCATCCTTGAAATGTGACTCACGTACTACAAATGTCAGAGTAAATGTTTATGACACCAGCTAGTCTTGTGAGATCTCATACGCATGATTAAACATCACATGCCTAATTTATCCTGAATCTTAACCACAATTTTCAGTCATTTTCTTTTCAAAATGCTTTTCTGATCTTTTGTAATTGATACTATTGCTGCCTTAATATAAGAGTAACCTCTTGTACTTCAATCTATAAATATGAAAATATAAAAATGGCTGTATATTTTTATTTAAAATAGTTCAACCTAAAATTAACCAAATCTCTTTAGAAAGATAATTACTGTAAATAGTGGAGTACGAAGATAGTAAAAATATGAATGGAAATTTGGCTCTACAACTAGATTAATGACACCACATTAAATTCCAGATTTGTCTACTTAGGTTCAATTTCAAATTAAGTTTGTATTTCTGAAAGACTATTTCCAATATTCATTTAAGAATAAGTTTGAATATTGAATTTGTTATATCAAAGTGCCCTTAATTATGGACAAATATTTGGCAAGCAACAGTCTGAGGCTGGTGAGCTGTTTTTAAGCAACGAATTCAGTCAATCTGTATTTTAAAGCATGCATTTGAGACTAATGCCAACGTTGACAAACTCTGATTCAATTCCACCCTTCTGGGAGGTCATCCAACATGCACTTTCAAGTTCAAGTTAAATTTCAGGTAGCAAATATCATCTACAGCATGCACCTTCTAGAAATCAATGCAATGTAACACGAAATAAAGAATTCCTGATGATATGGAATTCATATAAAATATATTTTGCTCCTCGAAGATTTTTTTTGTTAAAAGGGACATGATTTAGACAAGCATCTATGATTTTGCTTTGGGCCAGGTCTGATTATCTGTGAGTTTCTAAGCACTTTGCAGAAAGCAACAGAACCAGATGGCAAAATCTGTTTCCCTGGGGCGAGGCTGACTCAGGACATCTCTAAATGGATGTCCCAAGGTGATTTGTCCTCCAGTGAACTCATCATCTTCCTTTTAAAACCATGGTTTTATAGTCCCCTTCAGCTCTTGCCTCATCTCCGGCAACTCATGGGTCCCAGTGTTTAGGTCTTGCCTTGTCCTGTCCTTGCCCCCTCCTGCCTGGCTCTTGCCTCCCTAAAGGTCTCCCTGCCTCCGGTATATCCCCTCTCCAGCCCCTGTTTCCACTACCACCACACTAATCTCAAGTTGGATTGTGTTACTCTCACCTCAAAAATGTGATTCCCGTGCTATCTCTCCGCGTTGTGTCCCAAGGCCAACCTGTATGGACAGCATCAGTGAACTCCCCGCCCCTTTGGCTAATGGATCTGTTTTGAAAATGTGAAGTCCTGGAGGAGGAGCGTGAGGTCAGGGTGTGTATTTCTTGGCTCCCTCCTTGTGCGTTGACGTAAGGTGGCCGCATCCCTTAACTGGAGGCGCGACTCCTATCTATCTAGAAGCCTTCCCCATATACCTGAGTTTGAGTGTGCCACATCCTCTATACTTCTTCGATCCCTGCTTTGGTTTTTTCCTTTCTTTCCCTGTTCATCTGAACTTCTCTCCATTATCTCTTTTGCAATCGTTTTCACTGAATCCAGCATCATCCTTTGTATAAGGTATATCCATCAGGAGGATCGCAGAACCCGGAGATTGCCGAAGCCAAGAGGCTGGCATTACTGCTTGGAGATAGAATCGCTCACCTGTCAGGAATGCCCCTGACAGACTTTGCATACACGAATGAGAAATACGTGCTACTGGATTAGACCCCTGAGATGCGGGGAGTTACCTGCTTCAATGACTAGTCTTACTTTCATTAAATATAATTCTTTTAGAAAATAAAAAAAAAATTGTATTCCTCAGTGAGATTCCCAAGTGAATCATTAAGGTAAGTCATAAACACTAAGCCACAGAGCTGTGATCGCTAGGAGTAGGAGCCTGAAGGAGTTCCGAGAACACATTTCCAGCTGGGATAGTTTCCTGGGTTGGTAAAGAAAGAAAACACGAGGGCCCTGATGTTTCTGGACTTGTCCAAGTCCTTTGACAAACTTCCACATATTCTTTTGCTTAATAGGCAAAATTATTCACAAAATAAAAATGAAATTAAGTGGGTTATTTACAGGTTGGGTGAACTTACTCAAAAGATTCTGGTTAGTAATTAGAACCAACCTAAAGGAGATTTTCTAGTGATAGCCAGGCTTAAATCTTTATTAAAACCATGCAAACATTTTTATTAGTTATTTAGATAAAGCTATAGAGGGTCTGGGCTTGTTTGGGAATGTATACACACATCACATTGTCGCATTGTACACTTTAAATATATTGCAATTTTGCTAATTATACCTCAATAAAGCTAGGGAAAAAACAGCAGCTTGCATCTAACAGACACAATTTTATAAGATAAATTAAAATTCTGACACATGGACAAATGCACACGCACACGCACACACACACACACACACACACACACACAATATGTGACTAAAGAATAAGGAAGCCATGGATCAGAACTGCTTATGCTGAATTTACCTTTGGATAAAACCTCTAAGCCAACAGTCGGATGCTATCACATCGTATGTGATGATGGTATAGAATGAAGAATGGTGTTAACTGAAGAAAGATGATGGAAAGGTGAATATCAACTATCAGATGCTCCTTATATTATGTCAGACACTATAGTTGGCACTTTACATGAAGCTGCATATTAAACCGTGGTCCCTGTAGTTTAAGAAACTTGCCAAAGCTGATAGTAAGCAGGAGGCTCTGGAATCAGACAGAATAGAGTCCCTTCTCTTCTGCACTGGCTAGGCGGTATTTCTGTTCTGGGCAGCCTACTTTGAAGAATAGGAAAATGAAGCTTCTTAGGGGAGATGGACCAGGATAATTTTGGATCTGAAAACCCCATTTCACAGAAAGCTTTGAAAGACTAGGAGATGGGGGTTCTGGAGGCAAGAAGACTCAGAGAACTTGGTCTCTGCCTTCTAGTATTCTGAGGATTGCCAAGAGGGAGAGGAGTTAGAACAATTCTGTGCAGCCTCCCATCCCCCACGCTATAGGTGATTAATTTCAACTCAGTATCAGGAAGGGATTTCTACCAGAGCTGTCCAAAGAGAGAAATGCTGGGCCTGTGCAGACAGGTAAGGGTCTTCCTGGGCAATTGACTTCTGGTCATTCTTCAAGGTCCTTCCCAGGTCTGAGAGCCTTTAGTTCTTGTTCACTGTGCTGTATTTGGGGAACTTGGGAAACATGCAAGCCAGGGGACAGACACTGCATGTCCTTTATGTGGTGACTTTCTTGGCTTTGCCAAGAGATAACTTGGGAGGCAAATAAAATAGTTTCCTAGAGATTAGAGCTTGTGTTTGTAGAAGGAATGAAGGAATCTATGAACCTAACACTTATTGAACAACTTCTCTGAGCCAGGGACCATGCTGAAACATCCTCTATCTCCCTCCCATCTGTACCTTTCTTCCCTTCCCACAAAATGCAGAACTTCTGTTATTTCCTTTGGGAACTATTCATTCTTGTCAAGAAAAACATACTGTTTTTGTTTTCCATTTCTCTTCAAAAAGTTTGACTGAACTAAAACTCACCAGTCAGAGTTCATGCTTTATTATGATTGGTGTTGACAATAATATAGATTAATTTTTTCCACCCTCCAGAGAAGAGCTGCAAGAGAATTAAAATGGGGAGGGTTGTTGAGGAAGGTTTTTCTTTGTTGAACTGGGTCTGGGATCAGGCAGGGAGGGCAGGGCAACAGAACACAGAACAACAGAAAAAAAGAGCAATCATGTCTTTAGGAGGGGCTTGGATGGGTTGCTGCTAGGAACCTTCTGAGAGAGAAAATGACAGTCTACACACACACACACACACACACACATCCAAATTTTATAATTACCAAGGACACTGGGCTTTGGACAGAGCATGTGTATTGTGAAAAAGCAGACTAGTGGTTTTCAAGTGTCCATTTGTCCAAAATAGATCAACAGAACCATTTTCGTTGAATGGAGTCTCCAGAGCACCTCTGGGAAACCCTCAGGATCTTTGGACACAATTTGAAAACCATGACGATAAGTAAGTCCAGGTGAATATAAGGCAAATTCCACCCAGGGGATGACAGTTTCTTGAGTTCATTTACTACTTAGCAGAGTTTTCTTCTAGGCTCTCCTGGTATAGCATAGGCTAATCTGAAAGACAGTCAGTGGCTACCAGTTCTGTAGTTTCCGTTTCCAGGGACAGTACTCCAGTCCTTGTCTCCACCTCTCCCCAGCTCTGGTGTCTGTCACCTCCGGTGTGCACTGAATATAGGAAAAGACTAATTGTTTTTCCAAAGCATTTTTGTCCATTATCTTGCTCGACAATCTACAGTGGTACCTAATTGCAACTACCTCATTCAGACTTCCACCCACCCACACCCTCATCATCATGGAATCTCTGTGGCAACACACTGTGTCTTCTCTCACCTTCCAGCCTTCGCATAGGCTGTTACTGCCTGGAGCACTCTCTGTAGACCCTCCCTCATCCCTTCTTCTTTGGCTAACTCTTGGAGCTCATCGTTATGCATCATTTCCTTTGGAAAGTCTAGGGACATAGGGACGCTCAGATGTACTCCCACAGCACTCTATGACTTCTCTATCAAAAGCAATTTAATTATAATGCTTTAGGGCTACTTATTAATCTATGTCTCTTACTAAACTAAACAACAAGAAAACAATGTCTACACCTTAGTTACTCTTGTGCCCCCCAATTCCTGGAAGTATAAGGTTTTCTGAGTGAGTGATTGAATTCAACATAAATATTTGTTGCATGAGTAACTTACAAAAATGAATAAATGGTTGTTGATAGAATAATCGATGGATAGTGCTTTTGTACAGATGCATGGTCTTTTGTGGCACCCCTTCAGGTGGTCTTTCAGTTGTGATCCCCACAATTTGGGGGTCTTTTGTTGTCTATTTGGGCTGCTGTAACAAAATACACTGATTGGGTCATTTATAAACAACAGAAATGTATTTCTCACAGTCTTGGAGCCTGGCAGCCTGAGATCAGGGTACCAGCATGGTCAGATGAGGGCCCTCTTCTGGATCACAGACTTCTCATTTATCTTCACTTGGTGGAAGGGGCCAGGGAACTCTCTGGAGCCTCTTTTATAAAGCACCAAGCCCACTCATAATCTCTCATGACCTCGCACCTCCTGAAGTTCCCATCTCCTAATCCCATCATCTTCAGGGGTTGAGATTTCAGCAGATGAATATTGAGGGGATAACAATGTTCAAACCATAGTACCTATCAAATGAATATTCCTTTTATCTATTCCTAAATAGGAATGCATGGCAGGAAACATGAGCCTTTGGGAAATGAGACCCATTGAGTGAAGAAGGGTAGGCTAGGCTGTTGGCTGTCTGCAGGGACGAGAAAAGGAATCCAGGAGACAAGCTCCCGGACAGCTATTGATCTTGGTGAGACAAACTCTAGAGGAACTGGAAAAATAGCTTTTGTCCTCTTTCTTGTTGCCAGTGGGATGTACCCAAGAAGTAGCAGCTATTTTGCCTTATCTTATTACCCAGAAACTCCGTTTTTTGCTATTGAAGAAATCAAGGTTCAGAGGACCATAAGAGCTTGCCATGGTTCTCAAAAATAGTGACAGAGGGGCGCCTGGGTGGCTCAGTTGGTTGACCATCCGACTCTTGATTTTGGCTCAGGTCATGACCCCACAGTAGTGGGATCCAGCCCAGCGTCAGACTCTGCATTGAGTGTGAGGCCTGCTTAAGATTCTCTTAAGATTCTCCCTCTCTCTCTCTCTCTCTCTCTCTCTCTCTCCCTCTCTCCCACTGGTGCTCTCCCTCTCTCTAAAAAAAAACAAAAAAACAAAAAAATAGTGGCACAGCCAGGCCTAGAACCTGATTCTTGAAGCAACTTTCTGTCACCTGTTATTTCCTCCCAGCTGCTGTCTGAAAGCCTTTAGTTCCGATTTGCTAACTTGAAGTTGTGTATGCAATGCTTCCTCCACAGTGCTCCTGGCCCCTGACCTTGATGCTGTAAAAGCAAGAGGCCAAGGCCAGGGCATTTCCTCCTGACCAACATTTGCCAAAGAGCAAAGCTGTCCTAGCAGGGGAGGGAGGATGGGGGGGGGGGGGAGGGGAGGAAGGGGCAAAAGCCAGGGCGAGCCAAACCAGGGGAAACTGCAAGAAATCTATCCCCACACATGTTCTTTTTCTGCCAGGGCTTCAGTGACAACTTCACTTTTTTATTTTGAGACCCAGTGGAAAATGTGGCCTGGAATGGGGGTGGGGGGAGGTGTGAACATAAATGCACATAAAAACAAGAGCCATACAGTAAAGAATGAAAGGCCCACTGCTACTTAAACCTCCTTCACCACCTCACCTTATTCCTTCATTTGTGGAGCAGGAGGCCGTTGAGGCCTCCAAATATCAACCTCTCCCGGCTTGGAGCCAAGTGGTGACATTTCTGCATAGTGTTTTGCTGCCAAGACCCTGATTTAAAAAATGGATGAGTCAAAGTTTCTTCCGCTTACTGCCTGATAAGAGATGCAGGTGCATTTGTAAGGTTCTCTCTGAGTTAGTTTCTCATGTTGCAAGATTTCACGAGCACTGGTGGAGTTGTGCTTCTCGCCACCAAGAAGAGCTGGGTTTCTGGCCATGGATATCATTCCCGAAGATTCCTCAAGGGACTCCGCTCTTGAACTGGTAAATGGCCATGAATCAGGAGGAGAAATGAGGAGCTAGTGAAGTGGTCGTAAACAAACCCTCGACACACAGGAACTACTGGGTTCTCTTCCCTCATTTCTGTCGCTCGTCCATTTATTCATTCAAACGGTATTCTCTCAGGGATCAAGAAGGTCACCCTCTACAGGAAAGATATCAAAAACGTGATTCATTATTGCACAATGTACATTTAGAACGCTCTTAACGCAAACAACAGAAAGTATGGCTCCATCAGGCCCAAACAGGGAAGGAAATCTATTGGCTCACATGATTGAAAACTCCCCAAGGGGTTTGCCTCAGCCAGCTCCCTCTCCGTGGCTCAGTCCCCGGGTTTCTTGTCCATCCCTGCCCCCATTCTCTGTCTTCTGGGGTATTGGCTGCATTCCTTCACAGTCTCAAGATGACCAGTGCTACAGGCTTCCTTGTTCAGATCCAGCCAGAAAGAGATAGTGTCTTTGCCCCAGCACTCCCAGAGAGTGTCCTGGCAGTCAGTCTGGTTCAAGGGTGGCACCCGGGGCCTTATGCTGAGTGAATCAATCACATGATCCGAAGATGGTCACGTGCTGCACTAAGGAGGCAGGTATGGGCAGCACGGGAATCCCTAAATGGAACTGAGAGTGGGGAAAAGGAAGGAAGATATGCCAAGAAATGTCCATTTCAGAGAAAGGCCTTAGGCAGGGTGCTAACAGGGCACATGGAAGCACAAGAGAGATCTTCCTCAGCCTGGGCAAGCCCTGGGGGATTTCTACAGGAGTGAAGCATGCAGAAGGAAGGAGTTTAAATTGATCGACCCCTAGAAGACATTACCCGGGTACTAAAGCTGGAAGCTTCCCTTGGTTAAAAAAGGATGAAGGCATGAAATTGATGTCCAAAGATAAAAAGTCCAGGAGCAGACTTCATGCCAGGACTCAAGACGCTGTGTGTTGGGAACTTGTGTCTGTGTCTTAAATTCTCAGAAAAGAAGGCGAAAATATTTGAATGTGTCTGAAGAGAGCTGTTCATAAGAAGGTTCTGGTTCCAGGGACAGTGTATATACTCTACCGTTTCAACAAGACAAGGCCAGGCTCGAATCCCACAAATCTGGCCTTGAGTCTCAGCTCCACCAGTCACTCAGTGTGGCCATGGGAAGGTCACTTAACCTCACCACTTAACCCCTTCATCTTTAAAATGTGGATAGCATGGCATCTGGGTGGCTCAGTCGGTTGAGCGTCCGACTTCAGCTCGGGTCATGATCTCGCAGTTCGTGAGTTCAAGCCCCGCGTCGAGCTCTGTGCTGATAGCTCGGAGCCTGGAGCCTGCTTCGGATTCTGTATCTCCCTCTCTCTGCCCCTCCCCCGCTCATGCTCTGTCTCTGTCTCTCAAAGATGAATAAACATTAAAAAAAATGTTTTTTAATAAAATTTGGATAGCAGGACTTCCTTTCCTGAGTGATTATAAAAAGCAGAATTAGGAGCGCGTGGGTGACTCAGTTGGTTAAGCATCTGACTTTTGATTTCGGCTCAGGTCATGATCTCACGGTGCTGGAATCGAGTCCTTCTTCCAGCTCTGTGCTGAGCGCGCAGCCTGCTTAGGATTCTCTCCCTTTCCCTGTGCCCTAAACCTGTCTGCTGTCTCTCTCTCTCTCTCTCTCTCTCACTCTCTCTCTCTCTCAAAATAAACAAACGTGAAAACTATTTTTAAAGCAGAAATAATACCTCAAAGTGCCCAGCGTGAAGCACCCTTTAAGTAACCATTTCTATCGTTACTCAAAAGGAGCTGCCTGTCTGGGATGACTTTGAAGGTCAGAAGAGGAATGAGCACTTTCTGGAAGAGACTGGCTTTAGACAAGACCTAAGCACAGACCTAAGCACTTAAAGGGAGTGGTGTAAGGGACATGCTGATGCCACTGGGGTCCCCACTCAGATTCCAGCAACGTTCCCCCTGGATTCACATACCTGGGCCTTCCTGGCAGAAGATCCCCCTCCTGGGAAAGGCTTTAGTCTAGGGAAATCAAGTCTGGCACACGAGCTCAGTTCCAGGTAATAGACTCACGTTAGAGAGGAAAGGTGATAAAACCCACATGTTACCTGAAATCAGGACATTTCTGGTCTTGCTCCCAGTGGCTGGGTCCTAAGGGACAAGAGACAGTAGGAAACAAGAACATAACCATGGTGGGAGCCCCAGCGGACAGCGTTGGGATGGCCCAAAGGAGGGCATAAGAGGGAGTGATGGTAACTTCCAGGTGGGGCTGGGATTAAAATGAGTGGGAGCCCAAAATGGATAAGAGTTTGTGGCAGGGCCACCTCAGCCCAATCCGGACAGAAGAATGGGAGGGAGGCATCCCAGTAAGTGGACAGGAGAGAAAGACAGAGATCTGTGCTTTAGCAGCAGGGGACACATGACATGGCTTTGAAGCACAGCTACAACAGCTCAGTGGCACTGGTGTCCTCAGTGGAAATGAATACGTCATGCCCCAACACAGACATCGCCACAGGGAGTCAGCTGAGTGCAAGCGTCACATGGCCGCTGAGAGTGCCACGCTGGAGAGCACACGTGGCCAGCCCTGGGGACGCCCATGAACGGCTAGGGGCAGGGATTCTGCAGTGCTGACCAAAGGCAGGGCCAGACAGACCGTGCCACGTTACTCTACTGCTGCAGACTGGCGTGGCCAAGGAAAGCTGGGTGCCACGAATCCACCATTCCCTGAGCACTACACAATCACTTTCGTGCCAACTCAAACTGACAGGAGCATGTACGTCATATTGTGCCTTCAAGAAACCGTGATTTCGTGTTGTTACAGCTTCGCCTTTTGCCGGAGATAACTAAGAACGTTTTCATATATGCAAAAAAACCTACCATAATGGCAACTTTTATTAAGCTTTCCAACCTTATGTAAACAATCCTGCTAATGACTTTCTCCTACTAGGCAAGGAATGCTTGTCCGTCGTGTTGGACTGGCACACGTCCTTCCTTCCTTTTCTGTTCTTTTCTCTTTTTTTCTTTGTTTTAAATGAGAGCTAGAGAATCTATTGAAGTTTTCTTTTTCCTTGGCCACTGGGACAGTAAGAGCGAAATGTGGCACACAATTGGAGGACCATTTGCATGGATAGATTTTATGGTAAAACTCCTCCCAACCCTCTCATCTTCAACATGGCGCATGTTCTGGGTGTTTCAGTTATCACTGTTATTTTTATTATAATTCTATGTTGATATGTCTTTCCGGTCAGTCACCTAAAGTATTTGTTGGAAGTAATTGGAATTAACTTAACCAAAATGCATAAGTGTTGAGAAAGTATGTACAAATTTAATCTTTCCCAGGGCAGAGAACTCTTTCTTTTGAACCTCCTATCATTTTCCCCTTAGGCTCTCAGCTGAGAATAATGCTGCCTTTTTTTTCAATATATTTTCATCGGAGGCAATTCTTTGTTCTGTCAAATAGATTTATTTTCTTTATCAGACAGAAATATGAGCAAAAGAAAATGACCTCATTGCATATGATTCCTGACACAATACCCAGGGCTCCAGACTGTAATAAAATTTGGTTTTACAAATGACTTAAGAAACATTTTTGGTTTTGAACACCTTTGCGAAGAAACCGTGTTTGAAAGTGTCCACTGTTGTTAATTCCTTAGTGACAGTGCAGACATGCTCTTGCCTTGATCTTTATGTTAGTGTTGAGTAATGAAGGACCGGTCCTTAGGTTTCTGACCCTGCTTTTATTAAAAAAAAAAAAAGCTGTATTAAATGATAACACTTACTTATTGCAGTCAGTACATTTGTATTTACAGAAAGAGACACACAAATAGGTATACAAAGAGCTTTCGTTAAGTGAACACACCCAGAGAACCACAACCAATGGTAAGAAATAAAATTTACCCCAGTCGCTGACCTCTTGCCCCTCCCCCACCCCTGTACCCCACCCGTCCCCCCCAGAAAGTAAGCATTGTTACCACAGCCCTTTTACCACATACAGCAATTATTTATTTATTTTTAATTTTTTTTTTTAACGTTTATTTATTTTTGAGACAGAGAGAGACAGAGCATAAACGGGGGAGAGTCAGAGAGAGAGGGAGACACAGAATCTGAAACAGGCTCCAGGCTCTGAGCTGTCAGCACAGAGCCCGATGCGGGGCTCGAACTCACGGACCGCGAGATCATGACCTGAGCCGAAGTCGGCCACTTAACCGACTGAGCCACCCAGGCACCCCAGCAATTATTTATTTTTAATGGTTTGTGCCAGTATTTGCTTATGTAAAATACCACAAATCGTGTATCCATTCCACTAGAGATTCCCACTTGGGTTGTTTAAAGTTTCTGGCCCCTCTATAAAATACTGCTATGAATATTCTTACATGTCTTTTAGTGAACGTATGTATGGATATACCTACTTGTTCTGGGTCATATATTTTGTGTGTGATCAACTTTAGTAGATACTAGGAAGTGATTCTGCCAATTTACACCCTCATTAGCAGTATATGAGAGTTCCAGGGGCTCCACATCCTTGCCAACACTTGATATCACCATTCTAGTGCTAAGTAATGAAGTTGAACTCTTGTCTTATGTTTATTGGTCATTTGGATATGCTTCTTTTATGAAGGTCTGTTAAAGTCTTTTGTCCATTCTTCTAGCCTACAACAACATCATGAAGATACTCTCCTATGGTTTCTTTAGAAGCTTTACTTACTTACTTACTTATTTTTACACTTAGGTTGACAGTCCATATGGAACTGTGTATGAGGTGCGGGTTAAGATTTATTTTTTCCATGTCTACATACAGTTGAACTGGCACAATTTATTATAGACTATCCTGTGCTACAGTGTTACTTGAGTCATAAAATCGTTTGTATGTGCGTGGATCCGTTTCTGTGATCCGTTTCGTGGATCTGTAATATGATTCATTGTTCTATGTGTATTCCATTCACCAACAAATATGATTTTAAATTGGAACATTGGTCTGTAACATCTGATATTCTGGAATGCCTGACTCTAGGTTGCCTGGTAGCCTTGGCATAAAGTTCTGAGATAGTGAAACCAGCTAATGAAGAAAATCCAGTCTGAATATTACAACCAGAAAGAATAGTGGGTATTATTTAATCCAGTTCCCTTGTTTTTAAAATGAGAAAAGAGGTCTACCCAAGTGTGCTTGGTATACCCAAGTACCTTCTCTTTACCCAGCCACACCCAGTCTCCATCCTTCTTCACCTGCTCAGCCCCTGGAGACCCCCACATCAGCAGGCTCTCTTATCTTCTGATTTCCACATGGTTCAGCTTATAGGAACATTGACTTGAGGATGGAAGAAAGTGAGATCAGATATTTACTCCCTTAGCAATCTCCCTGTGAGCTACCTGAGTCTCTCCACAAAAAGTGATGGCTTCTGATGGGTGGCTTTCTCCACACAGCCCTCTTCTTCCAGATACCAATGACCACTCACTGCTTTTGCGCCAGGCATGGGGTGTCAACAGTATCCCACTGTTACTAGACTCAGGATAGCACATGGGGATTCTGACACTGCATGACTAGAGGCATCCATGTTCCAGACAGAAAAATGGGAGATAAAACCCAATGGAGGTTCAATGGAGGTTTCTAGAAACTACCATGTGACACTTCTGCTCATTGGCCAGAACTTGCTTGCTTGGCCACAGCAAGCTGTAAGGCTGAGAAATGTTCTAGATAACCAAATGCCAAGCTAAAACTCTTACAAGCTAAGAATATCACTAGAGGATAGCAAGCAGTTTCTACCACCCATGCCATTTAATTGAAGTCTAGTCATTAAACATGCATACAGTGTCACTCTGGACCACTCACTGTTCTGAGATACAGAGATGAATAATGCATGGCCCTAATTGAGTCCAACGCAGGGTAGATACCTTCCTCCAACAAATAACCCTGTTGGTCCCCATGCTAGGCATTAGGGATCCAAGAGTGCACAAGACCAATGTCCTTGCCTTCAGACAGATGACCGTGAAGATGTACCTCTGTTATGGCTCTTAGTCAATTCAGGTTACCCAGGGGAGATGTGGGGAGTAGAAGAAAAGAACTGTTCTCTGAGGGAAGACACAAGTTCACCAAGTGGACGAGGAAGAGAGAACTTCTAGACTCAGAAGCAGCATGAGAAAGACACAGGGTATGAAAGTACAGTGTTTTAAGGGAGGAGCAGAGATTCTTGGGAGCCTAAGAGCATAACCTACATGGAAGAGAGTGGGTAAAGAGAGAGGCTAGATGAGTTCACAGTAGCCCAGCAAGTCAGGGCCCTGCATGCCAGGCACAGGCGTTTGATGAATCCCTCCACTTACCCCACCCGCCAATCTCTTCCACTTTACATGCCATGGAGGGCTTCCAGTAAGTCACAAATGAATGCTAATATCCTATCAGGGAGTACATCAAGCTCAGGCCCAAGTTTCAACCCTCAGGAAATTTACCAGAGATCTGAATCTTGGGATTTCATCCTCCTTCTTGGCTTGAACAATCCAATGGAATTTGAGAAAAAAACTTGCTTGGGCTGATTTATTCCCAAGATTGGTTGGAAAGGTAAGCAGGAGACAGGAGGGGATCAGAGGACTCTTTCTCCCACTCAGTGTTTAGAATGGCTCCAAATGGTTTGTTTTGCAATAACAATAAGCATTTAAAATGGAAAATAGTATGTTCTCTCCATTCCGTCAGATATATCCTGAAAAAGGAGAAGGAGGAAGAATGACTGTAAAGGAAACATTGCACATTTATGTGAGGAGTTACTATGTGCCAGACACGGTTCTAGGTGTTAGAACTATAGTTCTAAAAAAAAGCAACACAGAATCCCTGCTGCCCTTCAAGAGTTCATACACTAACAGAGGGAAAGCGCTCTTTAATATGCTTATTATCTAATGTAGTTTCAAGTACTGATCAATTTCACGAAGTGTACAAGTACTGATAAATTTCACGAAGCGTACAAAAGAAGATAATGTGGTAGAGTGATCGAAGACTAGTTGGGGTATGAAGTACTTTCTAAGGAGTGACTTTTCAGTTAAGACCTTGTATTAGTTTCCTATTGCCGCTGTAACAAATTACCAGAAACTTAGTGACTTAAAACACAAATATATTATCTCCCGGTTCTGGAGGTTAGAAGTCCAACACGGGTGTCATTGGGCTAAAATCGAGTTATCAGCAGGGCTCTAGGAAGAATCCATTTCCCGGTCTTTTCCAACTTTTAGAGGCTGCCTGCATTCTTTAACTGTGGCCCTCTCTCTCTGACTCCAAGCCAGCACCTTCAAGTCTCTGATTCTGATACTCACTCTCCTATTTCTTTCCTACACCTATAAAGACTCTAGTGATTACATCGGACCCACCTAAATAATCCAGGATAATTTTCTCATCTCAAGATCCTTAACCTCATCTACCAAGTCCCTCATGCCATGTAAGGTAACATATTCACAGGTTCCAAAGAGTAGGGTGTGGGCATCGCTGGAGGCCATTTTTCAGCCTATCATAGACCTAAGTGGTGATACAAGGGCAGGCTTAGGAGCAAAGTGCAGATCTTAGGAAAGATATTCCAAGCAGAAGGAAGTACAAGTGCAAAGGCCCTGGGATGGGAATAAATATAGCACTTTTAAGGGACAGACATATGGACACAAGGCCATATCTCTAAGGCCACATCTCCAGGGTCTAGTTTTCTCTGTTGTACTTTGGAAAGGAGGGTTGTCCTATGGACCTGTCACATTTGAGAAATCAGACAGAGCAGAGCAAAGCATCTTGAGTCTGAAAATACAGCCAGCAGATATTTACATGTAGATACACTCTTTGCAGCCCATTCCTGACACTTTGCCAAGTTTTTCAAAATCTTATGTTCTATTTAAAAGAAAAAACCCGGGGAACCTGGGTGGCTCAGTCAGTTAAGCGTCCGATTTCAACTTGGGTCATGATCTCACAGTTTGTGAGTTTGAGCCCAGCATCGGGCTCTGTGCTGACAGCTCATAGCCTGGAGCCTGCTTCCAATTCTGTGTCTCCCTCTCCCTCTGCTCTTCCCCCACTTGCACTGTATCTCTCTCTCCTTCAAAAATTAATAAACATTAAAAAAATTGTTAAAAAGAAAAGAAAAAACCCACAGATTAAGTGTATTCACCGGCAGATTTACCGGCAGATAAAATCTACAGCTGGAGGAAGGTAGAATATCAAGAATGAAATGGCACTTGCAAGAAGGTTTAGAATGTCCAGAAAACAGATGTTTCTCTTTCCACACGAATATGCAGTTTTTAAAACAGTAAAAGCATACAGTTTAAATAGTGAAGAAAAATAAATCACACTGCATTCTACAAGTCTCACAGAATACATGCTTTTAATATTCCAGCCCAGCAGGACAGTTCAGGAGAAGGTCAAAACTTAACCTCTCCAAAATTCGCTTTTTGTTGCTCATCCTGACAACGAGGGCTGCAATATTCTTTCTCTCAAATGCAAAATCTTTCTTACTCTGGGCATCTCTCCAGTTTTAGCAAACCTAAACATCTACTGAAATGCTATGGTGCACGTAGCCACAGCTGTCGTCATGAGGTTGCTTTATCTGTGCTGTTATTACCACGTCTAAAAGGTAGAACAGATATTGTGGGGGCCCCAGAAGCCTCAGCCATAGCCTGCAATGTGCTGTCATCTCCTGGCGGCTCAGTGGATGGCACCAAGGATCAATAGGGATCAATCAGCACCCGAGGACTTTCAGACATAGACCAAGCAATTAATTACTGGTAGGTCAGCAAGTGATGGGCTGCTGGGGTTCCATCATTCCCAATTTATTCTCTCCAAAGACAGCAACTCTCATCTGCTTCTTGATATGTTTCTAATAAAGTAGAGTATCGTATCAGATCATATTATATCATATCATATCTCTTTTCCCTGTTTACACTATCCACATTGTCAGACATTTTGCATTTTTCCTGTTGCTCAGTACCCTGGGCAACCTTCCATGGCAGCGAGTTGGCATTTTTAAAGCGCCCCGTGCTGAATCGCAGACCTCATGGTTTCTCTGTGGTTCACTGCTTGTGTCTGAAGAAGAAAGTTACTGAAATGTGTCCAGATCGTGGTTTTCAAGAGAAAGGAATCCATTGTGTATGTCACTGACTTCATCCCAATGTATGACTTGGCTTTGGCAGTTAGTAGATTATTTTCCTTATCACATCATCTGAGATAATTAAAAGTCTTTCAAATGTCGCCTTCGTTCCTCCCATGGCTTGGGAACAGAACCCACAAGGCTTTCAAATGTGTCATCTCAACAAATATCAATATTGACAGCCTTGGTCAAGTAATTTCTCTAAGAGGATAGGTTATAAAATGAGATCCAACTTGGATCCATTACCATAAATTATGAAACAAAGGAGTCATCGTGTTTGTGAATTTACAAGAGACTTGGGAAAAAAATGGTATGAATATCTTTTCATAAATCTTATAAAGTAATGATTTGCTTTTAGGGCCACATGAAAACAGAATGAATTCTTAGTGTATTTGATGATTCCCTCTTCAAAGAGGTACAGTGCTTTCCCATAGGGACTAAATTAAGCTATCATCAAAATCACAAAAATGTGGTTTTGAAAAGTGATGGATCTAAGTTAATGTCAAAAAAAAAAAAAGATGGTGAATTTTCTCTTTTCTGTCATAAGCAAAGCAGCCTTCTGTCTGCCCTTTGTGATCCAAGGGGACAACCTAACTCTCCATGAAGACTCATCCCCAAGAATCCAGAATGACGGAGCTTACATCAGTTTGGTTTGTCTGACCCTGGCCTTGGAACTTTTTAAAAACAAAATAAATAAATCACCATCTTGGGATATGTCATGCCCTCTTAAACAAGAAAAATGTAATCCCCAGCAACCTCTTTTTCTTGCTAGCCCCGCCCAAGCAAGCCATTTTCTAAGATATATGATATGTAGGCTTTATTATTCAGCAGGCTTGTTTTGTTATATTTCATTTTGTTACAGCTTTATTGAGATATAATTCATATATCATACAATTCACCTGTACTTGGGTTTTAGTTCCAGTTTCTCAGCTTTACTAGGCCCTAGTCTTTTTATCTGTAATATGGGAATAATAATAGTAAGACCCCACTGATATGTTCTGCAAATTAAATGCATTTCCACAGACAGTGGAAATCTTAATGTTGTTGATTTTTGGTAATCTTAGGTACCAGATTTAGCTCAGTTCAGTACCTTATCACTTCTCCTGATTAAAAACTGACTCCGTGAAAGAATTGGCCTCTCCCCCACCAAAGGATAGAGCTGGGTTCCCTGGGGGCCCTTGTGACATCATGACTAGTTTGCACCCACTGGTGCTGCCACTGTGGAGACATCTCCCTTCTCGTGGACTGAGCGGTGCAAGGAGATGGGGTTTCATGAATCTTGGTGGACTCCTCTGCCATCTGGGTCCCCAGAAGCCACTTTCTGTTACCTCTGCTGGCCTCCACATGTTTGATGGAGCAGGGGCAGGCGTAGGACTTCAGCTCTCAAGAGGCCCAGGCCTGAGAAGGAAAAATGGAACAGTCTATGCAGGCAGGTATATCTAATGGGTCACTGGAGCCATGTGGTATTCCACATTAATCTATTTATTTCCCTGGGAATCTAATCTTACCTCATCACCCCCCCCACACACACACCCACACACACACAGACACGCGCACACACACACACACACACACACACCCTTTGTTTCTTTCTCTGGGTGCAGATTCTTACTTATTTTTCTCTCTTGGATGATGAAATCTGAAGGGTTTCATAATTTTAGATTACAACTCTATGTCCTCCCTTCTTGCTTCCCTTCTTTGCTCCGTGATACCCTGTGTCTAAAGTGTTCCCCTGCATGGGATGTTACGGGTTAAATAATACATCCCTTCCAAAATGTACAAGTTGGAGTCCTAGCCCCCAGTACCTCAGAGTGTAACCTTATTAGAGAATAGGGTCTTTGCAGACGTAATCAGTTGAGATGAGGTCATATCATTAGGGTGGATCCCTAGTCCAGTATAACTAGCATCCTTTTAAAAGGGGAAATTTGGACACAAAACACACACAGGGAGATAAAGGCAAGATCAGGATGATGATGTTACAAGCCAAGGAGCACCAAAGATTGTCAGAAAACTACCAAAAGCTAGGAAAGAGGCCTGGAACAGATTCTTCCTCAGAGGCCTCAGAAGGAATCAACTCTGCCAACACCATGATCTTGGACTTCTAGAAGTCCAGAACCGTCAGACAATAAATTTCTGATGTTTAAGCCCCCCAGTTTTTGGTACTTTGTTACAGCAGCCCAAAGAACTTGATACACAGGACATATTGTGTTGCCTTTCCAGCCCACCATTGTTCTGGAAAATCTGCCTCCCTCCCCACCTACCACAGGAGCAGCCATGTTGAACAACATGACTCTGACCTTGGCTCGAGTTCATTGGGAACTTGCACTGGAGGCCAGAAAGTTAAGTCTCCAGCAATGGAAGCTGAAGAAAATAAAACTAGACAGCCGCCAACAACCTTGTTTTCCACAACAACAGCAAAAAGCCAGTCTACCACAAAACAAAGCTGGCACTCAGGGAAGCAGAGGTGAGGCTGGGAGAGGCTGGCAGATTTCCAGCCTCGGCTCCCAAACCCCAGCTCTATCAGGACCTGGCTGTGACTTGAGGTCCACGAGACTGGTGTGACCAGCCAGTAAATTCCAAGCTGTATACAAGGTCTGTGGCACGTGCATCTCAGCCTTCTAGTTAATATAATCTCCAAAACGTATGCACTCTTATTTTAATAGTAAGTGGAACATTGCTGCTCTAAGTAAGTGACTACGTTCTCATCAGCACGGATGCAGGATCCAGAAAAGAGCCTTAATGGAAATGAAACTTGGTGAAAAACATATTACAAGTTTAGTTGAAACATTCTTTCTTTGTTGAAACTTTAAGTCACCAGAAAGAGCAAGAAATGATTAATTTCTTTACCTTTTAAATGAAAACCAAAAATAATTCAGTAACAGGCAACTTTTATCTTTCACTAACATATTGGAATCTTTGTTAACTTACAGACACAGCCTAGTCCTCTCATTAATTAAAAGTCATTTTGCAGAGCTGATTGGGATGTCTGTGAAAAGTTGGAGTCGTTTCAACTATTTATTATGTTTTTGTTAGCTTTATTTTCAAAGAATTTACTAGCCCTGTGATAAGTTTCAAATGCCTGGCATTTTGCCTGAGAAAATGTTTGCTATTTAGTATATTAACAATGAGGACTTTTCCTGTCTGCCCATTACCACATTTTGTAAAATCTAAGAAAATAATTACTTAGTTTTCATTTTGATTTACACACGTCTTAATGGCTTCTAATATATCTAGAGATGTAATCTAAAAATCTACTAACTGTATGTCAGAAAAGATGAAGCAAGTGAAATTTGATGCTGGAGATTAGGAAAAAAATTCAGCAGTTTTTATGCGATTTTGCATACTAACCAGGGAATGTATTAGTTTTCTGTTACTGCATAAAAGTGAACTCCAGAACTTAATGGCTAAAAATGGCACCAAATATTTATCTCACCCAGTTTCTGGAGTCAAGGCTTGGAGAGTGGCTTCCATGGGTAGTTCTGGCTGCAAGGTTTGCCTAAGGTTGCTCTCAAGGTATTGGCCAGGGTTATGACCATTCGAAGATTTGACTGGGACTGGAACAGTCCCTCGCAAGGGGGCTTACTCCTATGGCTGGTAAATTGACATTGGCTGTGGGCAGGGGGCCTCGATCCTCGAGGGTCCCTCTCACAGTGCTACTTAAGCATCTTGATGACGACACAGCCGGCTTCACCCAGAGTCAGTAATCCAAGAGAGAGCAAAGTTCAGAAGCTATAATTTTTTGATGACCACACCTGAGGTGCCATGCTCTGTCATTTCGACAATATCCTAATGATTACATGAGTTGGCCCCATTCAAAATGGGAGGGTAAGAATATGGGGAGGCAAAAAATCATTTGGAGCCTTCAACCATCTAGGAGGCTTCCCGTTCAATTATATGGGAAAAGAGAATTCTATGTAAAAGAGTACAGAAAATATTTTATAAAATGAATATAGTTAAGAAAATATTGTAAAAAATTAATCAGAGAATTATACAATCAGAGAATTCTAGAATCAGAAAGAAACTTGGAGGGTTCCTGGATGGCTTAGTTGGTTAGGCATCCGACTTCGGCTCGGGTCATGATCTCACGGTTGGTGGGTTCAAGCCCCACATGCTCAGAGCCTGGAGCCTGCTTCAGATTCTGTGTCTCCCCCTCTCTCTGCCCCTCCCCCCACTCGTGCTCTGTCTGTCTCTCTCTCTCTCTCTCTCTCTCTCTCTCAAAACTGAATACACGTTAAAAAAAATTGAAGAGAGAAAAAGAAAGAAACTTGGATATCATCCAGTCTAACTTGATTATGGAGACTGAGACCCAGAAAGATGATAATACTTTTCTAACCTAATGTAGCAAATCAGTGACTGAAATAGGATTAGATCCAGGCCTCTTTACTCCTAGCTGGGGTTTGCGGTGAAGACCCTGGCCTAGAAACCAGCCTCCACTCCGGCCTCCTTCTATTGTGTGCTTTGCTCCCGCAGAGGCTGGAACACCTAAACATGCAATTCCCAAACCCACTTGCAGCGAGGGTTCTGGACGGGATTTAGGCTCAGGCAGTCCGAGTGCTGAGCTGAGATGTGGAAATCAGAAGTGATGGAGGGAATGGGCTGCTGCAACTTGGCTTCCTCCTGTTGGCAAAGGAGGCAGCTGAGGAGTTTCGGTGCTCTGTGGCAGAGGCGACAGACGTCCTGGTCACCAGCGCGGCGAGAGCCGAGAGGCCTGGCTCACTCACAGGTGTTGGCTTGCGGCAGGCAGATGTGACACGGCTTTACGGCTTGCAGCAATGGCTTCCTGATCTCTAAAGAGCAAATAAGCTAACATATTCCTGGAGTGAGCAATGATTGCCACGGTCAGGAAGGTGGGAAATGAAGTGATTAGCAGCTCTCCCGGAAGACTGGTTCTCTGGGTGGTTCTTGGAGCTGTTCCTGGGTTCCAACCCCGGGGCCATTATTTCAGTCCTTCCAACAATTTTGTAAATACCTACTTCCCTGTATTAAATCCAGTTTGCATAAAATAGAGCAGTGCCTCTTAACTGCACCTAAATTCTATTTCAGAGCATGTTCATGCATAAGAAGGAGAAAAGCAGCCTCACGTATGCATGCTGTCCTGATGCCTCTAGGTGGGTCTCACGGTTGTTAGGAAATAGGCTGGTACTTAACAGGCCATCACGTCCTCCCGTTGAACGTGAACAATTTCTCAGAACATTGGCTTCAGACAAGATCACTCTGTTGACTGAGGCAGGTTCAGACATAAACAAGATGGCTCTGTATCATGTCTGAACACGAACAAAACTATGAGCGTTGTCCAAATCACAAAAATGACAAAACACACCTCCCCCCGCCCCCGTCTTGCTTATCTGAATGACAGCTGCTTCTTTACTAATGATAACCTTTGCCTCCCTCTTTCTAGATCAGATTTACTAAGATGCTCATAGACTTGCCCCTCTTCCTGACAGCATCCAACGCAGACACAAGTCCTGTTTCCTTTACCCCTCCCCCCGTCACCAACACAAGTCCAAATCCCTCAGGCTCTTTCTCACTCCCTCTTACTGGTGTGCAGTTTGCTTCCCTGTGACAAATAATAAACCCAACAGATGCGTCCCTGCTTATCTTTAGCTGAAAGGCATTGGCATACATAATTTGCTTTGAAAGCCGCATGCCCTTCCAGTGGTGTGGACTATTTGATACTGGCTACTTTCTGTGAATAAATGAACCATTCAGTGTAGAATTGATATTAATATTCTCACCTGTGCTTCTTTCTGAAAGCTAAAAAAATGCCATAGTAGCAGGTTTGTGTCACCAAAAGCACCGCAATCATGGGTATCCAATGATAAAAAGAAAATTATAAAAGAAACGATAACCAGTAAGTACAGAAGACAAGTGAAAATTAGGCAAAGCACTTATGTAGTGAATTGGATAATAAGACAATTCTTGAATACCCAGAACATGCCAGACACTTGTGATGGTCATTTACATACGTCATTGGCTCCATCACCACAATCCTACTGCCAAGTAGGAATTTTGATTCCCATTCTACGATGGGAAAAACTAAGGCTCCGGAGCCCAATGACCTACTCGGCAAGCGGCGATGACAGTATCCAAACTCATCAGGTCGCTAAAGGTCATGTGTTTCCACCACAGAAATAGAGATAATATGGACATTTCTGAGTGGAGACAACACACCGTATTTTCCTCGGTATTAGGTCTTTGGTTTGGCGTTCATCGTCAGAGTAAGGAAGCGGCCGTGCAACAAACCTTTAATGGGTACCTACTAGGAAGAAATGTTTCAGGGAAGTTACGCGTCGAAAATGCTCGCGGCAGACACGGCCATGGCAAAGATCCTCGCGGCGAAAGTACCTGGAAACATTGCCAGACCCAAAGCGTTTTTCTGAGCGCCCTCAACTCCTATTAGTGGCAGTGACGCCACCCTGGCCCTGAGCCAGCCACTCAACGCACTTAGGTTTGTCCGACAGGCCGGGTGGAGGCAGGCGTTGCATCAGACACGTGGCAGGGCACACAAGGCACTGATTTAAGCTAAGCACCTCCGAAGAGCACGGACTTCCCGTGACGCCAGCAGAGAGCAGATGGCCTGTGTCCAGGTGGCCTCGTGGCGAGGACGGGTGAACTGACCCGACACCAACCAGCATCGCTGCCTGGGGCCCCCGCCCCAGCCTCCAAGTCACAGAACCACCCCCCCCCACCCCTACCCCCACCTCGTGCTGGGAACAGCCAAAAGGAAAATTAACCCAAACAGTCTGGGAGGCTTTTGTTTTATTGCGTGTATTAATGTGGTGGGTTCACAAATATATTTTTAAAGATACATCGCCTTTTTCTGAATTCGCTGCCTCATCGTTATCCCAAATGACATTCAGTGGCAAATGACATTCAGAGTCCTAGCCTGAGCTCCACAGTGGCAGTTTCAAACAAAGGGCCCCTAAGGGTAGCAAAAGGATCAGTGCTCCTACAGGGAGTGCACATGCGTGCCGTGACCTCCCTTTCCCAAGTTAAAGCATGAGAGACGAAGTGGGGAAGGAAAGGGAGGACGGAGGGCGTGAAATAGACCCTTGATGTGACGCAGGCTTCTTAGACGTGGAAACCTTACGGATAATGGGGGAAATGACGCACTACATCCCTACAAGTCCATTAAAGATTTGTAAACGCAGAGTAAAACATACCTCAGATCGGCTCGTGGAACCAAAAAAAGGGCATTAGGGAAAACCTAAGGAAATCTGAATAAAGTATGGACTTTAGGTAAGAATAATGCATTAGCGTTGGTTCATTAATTGTCACAAATGTAACTTACTCATGGAAAATGTTAGTAACAGAGGAATTTGTGTTAGGAATACAGAAACTGTCTTCCCGATCTTTACATTTCAAACTCTTCCAAAATAAAAAGCTTACTAAAAAATATATATAATATTACATATGTTTTATACAATATATGCATTATAGCATTTTATGTGTTTGTGTATATATATATACATCCCCTAGATTTGTTTCAAAATAATCTAGGGGACATGGGGGTTATTGGTGGGAATATAGAGGAAACAAGATTGGTTATGACTTAATAATTGTCAGAACTATGTTGGAGGTGGATACATGGATGGATATATTACCTCTTAGACTTTCTTACATGTTTGCAATTCTCCATGGTAAAAAGTTCAAAAATAATATACCATCGTTAAGTTGAGAACTAAGAAGAGAATATCTATTTATCTATCTATAATTAAAATAGTGCTTGCAAGAGATTTATCTTTATCAGCAACCAGTAAAAAGATCTTGAGTCTAAGGCATACTTTGCAGCTGAAGAGTAGCAGGTTTTACTGGTGTTAAAAGTGTAGGCTTCCCATTGCATAGGGCAAGCCGGTGGTATTGATGTGTGTCAAAGCACGTGCTTCAGTGGCTTTCCTTCCAGCATTATGTTAGGCTAATCCACCACCCCCACCATCCCCTGCAATCAATGGCAGACACTGGTCTCTCCCAATGGGTCAGAGCCTTTGGAAGCTTTGAAAGAACGTTTTTCTCTGAGTGATGTTAAAGCAGGCAGCTCAAGCTCTGGGTTCGAGCTGACTAAAGCCTTCTAAGTCATCTGTAACATGAAGTCTGATATGCTCCCCTGCACTTTGCCTACCACACCCCTCCCTCCTGCTGGCACAGGGCCAAAACAGATGGTGGCCATTAGTAAGAGAGCACCTAGCATTCTTCTTCTGAGAGCAACCCATGAAGCTCCTCTTCCTCCAGCATTCCTCTTAAGTGAATGGTACCCGCATCCATCCAGGTTCCCAAGTGAGAGGCCTGGGAGCCATTCATCCCTGACACCTCCAGCTCCTTAACCTTCTAGAGTCCAATCAGCCTCTGAGTTCTGCACAGTCTACCGTCTTCCTTTCTCTCGAGTCTATTCTCCATCCCTGCTGCCCACTGAAAGTTCAAACCCTTGTTCTCCACCATCTGGACGATTTCAATGTTCTCCCACATGGCCCACCCCGTTTGCAACCCCCGCCATCCACTTCAGAGCTGCCACAAAGAGGAGGAATGTGATTACCTCGCTCATTTCCTGGGAACCCTGTCAATATTGCCCCACAGGCTTCAGGATGAAAAGTTTGCTTATAAGTTGGGAACACAAGGTCGTCTATAGTCAGGCCTCTGCCTACCTCTCCTTCTTTCTAGGCCACATTCCTCCCAAGTTGAACTGTTGGTAGTTTCTGGAATGTGCCAGGTGGTGGTGGTCCCTTCCCCCCAGCAGGTCTGTCAGCAAACACCTTCATGTTGTTCAAGACTGAGTTTAAACATCACCCTTTAAAGAAAGCTGTCCTGGGTGCCTGGGAGGCTCAGTTGTTAAGCATCTGACTTTGGCTCAGGTCATGATCTTACAGTTTTCGTGAATTCGAGTCTCACATTGGATGAGCTCAAGCCCTGCTTCGGGTGATCCCCTCTTTTCTCTCTCTCTCTCTCTCTCTCTCTCTCTCTCTCTCTCCCACTCTTGGGATTCTTTCTCTCTGCCCCTTGCTCATTTGTCTACCTCTTTTGTATCTCCATCATACCCCGTACATGTCGGCAGCCACTTATCAAACTTGTAGTTTGCTGACGGGAGATGAGACAGAGATTTGAACCCATAACCCTCTCAGGGCAATGTCATCTTTTTTCTGCCTTGTAACGGTCGCACCTAGCACAGAACTTGTCACATATCGGGCACTTAATAAATTATTGAGTAGATGAAGTCGCAAAGCATACACTAGTTCCCGGCAGTGTATTGTTATATATTACGGGTATATCTATTTAAGGCATGGTTTGCAAACAAGCCATGTGTTGGAACATCAGAATTTCACATCTGACAGAGCACGATCTGGTTCAGTGGAGCCACATTGGTAAATCTCCTGCCCATGACTAATGATCTTAAGATGCTCATTAAAGGCATCCTCAGGAAGAGGCAGAGGCCACTGCTTGGAACCACCAGTCCCCTGTTCATAGCAGCATAGCTGGGAGGGCTCACAACAGGAGGCCTGTTGAAAACAAGTTGTGGTTTCATTCTGTGTTTGGATTTCTGTGCAGGGAAGGGCACTTCCTCTTGTATTTGTGAGAGCCAAATAACACATTCTGATGGAGAGGATTGTGGCTGTAAAGCTCGTGTTGGATCCGTGAAAAGGTGTCAGCGTCCTAGAGCTGGCTGAACACATAGCTTGGAGCATGAACTTATGTGGCAGGCCACCAGGGATTGGGGTTTGCTTTGGCTGCCTCGTTTTTTGCTGGGCTTGCAATATGAGGGAGCCTTTGTTGATTTGTGTAGAGTCTATTATGCTTGGCAATACCCTCTGGTTAGCACTGTTTGGATACTTGCTAACTTGTGAATTCTTCAGAAGAGAGAATATAAAAAGATTCCAAGCCTCTCTTGACTTCCTCTCATTGCAGTTAACTTAGGGCAGTGGGAAACAGTGAGCTGTGGACCCGGGCACTGTCTAGAGAAGTAGACAGAACACGAGTTTGAGGCAAGCTGAGTTTTTGTGTGTTTCACTTCCATGATGGTTTTCACCAACAGGGCTATTTTGGTCTATTTTAAGGAAGAAGAGAATCAGACCCTAGAAGACCGTGTCAGAAAAGCAGCTGGAGGGTGAGAGTTGGGGGTGGGGGGATGGAGATTAAAGCCATAGCTCTTGAGGAGAGAAATTAAAACTTGGGTTTTGTTAGAAACAATGTTCCTATTCCCAATACTTTCAAACCCATACACATTAGAAGGAAACAAAATCTTTCTGGGGTTTTTGCATGCACAGGGCATTTATCCTCTACCCATTTCTTAATTTGGCATTTTCTTTCTTCAAGTACCAAAGCCGGTAAATGTTCTTTAAATGGAAAGAAGAAATTATTAATGAATGCCAGAAAACAGTTTCCCAGCCAGCCAGCCAAACCACAAATATCCAAAAATGTGATTTCATTTTTAATAATATAATGAACTGAAGAATATCAAATAGAATATAAAGAGAAAAACGTATTCTTTTTTTTTTTTTTTTTTTTGGTTTATTTTTGCAGAGAGAGAGAGAAAGGGAGGGAGAGAGAGAGAGAGAGAGCACGCGCATGAGGGGTGGGAGGGGCAGAGAGAGGGAGACACAGTATCTGAAGCAGGCTCCAGGCTCTGAGCTGTCAGCACAGAGCCCAACACAGGGCTCAAACTCACGGACAGCGAGATCATGGCCTGAGCCGAAGTCGAATGTTCAACCAACTGAGCCACCCAGGCACCCCCAGAAAAACACATTCTAAACATCTATCAAAATGATTTCCAACTTCAGATTAGAGAGGACAGGTGAAGAGAAACAGCTAATCAATGATGGAATTCAAAACGCGGTGTTAACAAAATTGAGAAGATATTAGTGATTAATGAACTCTAGCCCCTCCCAGAGGCTCAGTCGGTCACCTACTCTGAGTCCCTTGAAATTCTCTCGCCGTTGAGTCCCTGCATTTTCCTCATTCTAAGATGAGCCAAGGAGCACACATTCTAAACCAAGAGACTAACAATGGCATAGGGTGAAGACATTAGTGCTAGAACCTGTGTTTTCTAAGTACGACTCTTCCTTCGGGGAGGCCCTTAGGCTGACTTAAGCTCAAAATGATCATCTTCCGCACCCCTGAAGCTGGAGAAAGATGCAAAATAATTTGAAATGACATAGGTGACATCTCCTCAAGAAGTTTTCTCTAACTTGCTTCATAGCCCAGGAGGGAAGTCTTAGATTCCTCATGTGTTTTCCCCCAAACACCTGGGCGTATCTCTTGCTGCTTGTAAACCGGTTATTGTAATACAATGCCTTTATGGTCCCCCTCCTTAGACCATGAACTTGAAAGCCTGGTATTTTTACACCTCTGGTACCAAGTATAGTGGCTGAAATATGGATTAAATAATTTACATGAAAGCTTTCTTTCTTTGTATCTGAAGAACTCAGATCCCTTTAGTGGTTCTACCCTCTGGCTGTATAATTTCTACCATTTTTTTAGCATCAACATATAGGATGCATTATTCTTTAGGACATTTCAATTAACAATTTTATAAACACAGAAACAGGTACCGATACTCGTTACATCAGTGTAACCAGTGCCTCCCCAACTTTTTTGTACAGGAAAAGCGTGTGGGGGATCTTGTTAAAATGGAGATTCTGATTCAGTCGACCTGGAGAGGGCCCTGGAGTCTTCGTTTCTAACAAGCTCCCAGGTGATGCCAACGGTCTTGATCTTCCAAGGAACAGTGACTTGAGCCAGGTGGAGTTCAACGTCCTCTCCTGACAGTAAAGTTCAGAGGTGAGCAGTTTAGGGCTGCTTTGAAAGTTCTGCCACCTCATCGGGGGCCCAGGTTTCTTCTATCTTTCTGCTCTACTTTCCTAGGTATGTTTTACAACCTCAAGGTCTCCTTCTTGTCCCAAGATGGCAGCTGCCAATACTACAGTCAGGAGAGAAGAGGAAGCACCAAGGACAAATGGGTACAAGGCTGGGCCAGCCCCTTCTAAGAACGCTTTCAGGAAGAGCCCCACTTAATAACTTTCACTGTGTGGGAAAAATTCACTTCTCCTCCCCGTGTTTATTTTTTTCTCTTACACAACTACCACGACACTTCTGACACAGGCTGTGTTAGGTTGTTTTTGGTTTTTGCGTTTGTTGTTGTGTTTTGTTTGTTCCCCCCACACCAAGCAATTCTATGAGACACCAGCTGGGTGTCCTACAGTTCAACTCAATTCTGACATTATACCCGGAGACAGCATCAGATCACACAGGCTGAGGGCTGAGTCCCGCAAGACTACCCCCCCCCCAACTTCAGACACCAATCTCAAGTCCAGGTTGTCACCTGTGCTTCTGACTGAATAGCTATAAACCAGGGTTTCTGACAGCCCCCTCCTTGGGTTTGAATAATTTGCTAGAGTGGCTCGCAGAACTCAGAAAAAAACAGTTTACTTATTAGATAACTGGTTTACTACAAAGGATATCACTCAGACAGTCAGATAGAAGACACGCACAGGCCAACATATGGGGAATGGGGCTTGGAGCTTCCATACCTCTCTGAGCTTGCCACTCTGCTAGAAACTCCACGTGCTCACCACCAGGAATTCTCCAAACTTCATCCTTTCAGGTTTTTATAGTGGCCTTGTTACATAGGCACGATTGATTAAATCATTGCCCGTTGTTGATCAATTCAACCTCCCAGCCCCTCTCCCCTCCCTAGAGGCCAAGTGGTGGGACTAAGTTCCAACCCTCCAATCACATGCTTGAGTCTCTGGAAACCAGCCTCCATCCTTAGGTGTGATCCCAAAGTCACCTGCTAGCATAAACTCAGGTGTGGTCAAAAGGGGTTAGTTATGAATATCAAGACAGTTTAATCACTCTCATCACTTAGGAAATGTCAAGGGAGCCAGAAATGAGGATGAAAACCAAACACATATTTCCTATTATAAATCACAATATCATTCACTTCTACCTCATTGGGCAAAACTTAATCACCTATCTAAAGGAAGGCTTGAAAATGGAGTTTTCCAGTTGGGTACATTGCTGATAACATTGAATCGGGGTTCTCTCGGTCAGGAAGAAGGGGACAATGGATGCCAGGTAGACCCCAGAGGTCTCCACTATGAGACAAACGAGATTATCTTGGATCCCCTGTTAGTTACCCATGGCCTTAACCTCCGGACTGTGTCCAGTTCCTGAAGTGACCATGCTGTTACCCTGTTCAAGCACACATAAAAAGTCAACTATCTTTGTTGTTTCTTGAGACTTACAAGTTCCCTGACCTTCCTTCTTGACTGAAACCATCATCACATGTGGCTCCAAAACTTGAGGGGAACCAGCTCATCACACTCTTGCTACTTCCTCTTTGGATTAACATTGCTGATTAATGCTCAGTTTGATTCAGGCTTCATTTGCATCCGTGGGTTCTCAGATGTCAGGGAAACACCGTTATTGTGACATTAGCCCAGATCCTGCTTAAAGGATGCCGGCACGTCCTCCAGCTTATTGTCCTTGAGGATATGGCTTATAAATAAGAGAGAGAGTCCAAAGGGATGTGCTGTTTTCCCTGCTTGGTACCAATTCTGTTTATTTCTTGAGTGCCGATGGAGTCACCCAAGGTGAAGAAACAACCGCAGCCCATTGATTTCTGCCCGAGCAATCACATTCTTTTCCTGGCTCTTTGCCCAAAACTTCCAAGGAGCAGGCAGAGACCAAGAAGCAATATACATTCCTGAAAGGGAGGCTTCTTGAGTAATTAAAGTGATGACACCTGTCCGTGGCTCACAAGGCAATAATAGAGGACACAGGTGGGGTGCCTGCCCTGTGCCCCGAGTCACAATGTGAAAAAGACAGTGAAAATCTCAAATCAGAAACAAGCTAGAGAAAGGCCGCCACTTGTTTTCCTTCCCTTCCCCTACTATCTCAAGGAGTTTACCTCTCCAAAATTAGAATTTGAAATAATAAAAACATTTCAGGATGGTAAATAACTATAGTGTGTGCACCTACTACTCCTGGGACTTCATTTGTCGAAAACAATTTATATAAATGAACCAAAAATATATTTTTAAACATAAATATAATATGCTCTATCTGTTCAACCATCAGATTTTTGATATGTAATGAGACATTATTATATATAGTAATATATCAGAATACAATAGTAATTCTGAGCCACAGTAGATAGTATGCAATCCACACCTGTGGAAGGACCTACCTGCATGGCCCTGGCCTGATGTTGATGAGGAGCAAGGTGGTGTTGAACTCCGGGGAGAAATCCCATGACAAGAGGCAGAGCAGTGGGTGCACATTGTATTCATGGAACTGCTTTTTATTCCTGCCTGATTTTTTTTTTATCAGCCTGATTTTAATGGACAGATTTCCACCCCACACCATCTTGGAGGACTGTGGGAGAACTCTCTTTTGAGTTGCCACCACAAGTTCCTTTCTGTCATTATGACAGTCAAGGAGAAGCCGGGAGACTCTATGAGTCCTTTTTCAAGTTCATCCAGACATCACTCTGCCGAGAGGCTTTTTGTTTTGTCTTCCCTTATCAGGGTTGTTCAGGGAAATACTGGACCTCCTACAGGGCCAGTCCCAAGACAGGAGACCCTATATCTGCTGACAGCGGTGATCCTTCTTCTACCAAGGCAAAGAGGTATTTGAGGTTAGGCTTCTCTGACTTTTGCTCATCCTGCCAGGGGACAACATACTGGATGCCATCTTGAACTTAGGTGCTAAAAATTATGAGGCCCGTAATCACCCTAGTCCCAGTCCCATTCACTTTTTTTTTTCTTTATTCTGAGAGAGAGAGAGAGAGAGAGAGAGAGAAAGCATGAGTGGGGGAGGGGCAGAGAGAGAAAGAAGGGAGGCAAAATCCCAAGCAGACTCCACAACAGTGTAGAGCCCAACACGGGGCTCGAATTCACATACCGTGAGATCGTGGCCTGACCCGAAGTTGGACGTTCAACCAACTGAGCATGTCAGTTCCATTCACTTTTGAGAGCATTTTTCCAATTGGATCCCCTACAGGACTCTGCCAAAGGAGCATCATCTCCATTAGCCACAGGAAGTGATGACTCCCTCAACCCACCCTCACTGATTGCCCAACTCAATTTTGCCCTCATATAACCTCTTTAGTCAGCCCCAGCACTCAACTCCAAGAGGCCCCTCCAGAAAGCCTGCAGACCACTTCTCCTCTGGGAGTTGACTAAGCAGAGCTTAATCAGATCCAAATGAACTTCATTTCTTGGAGAGAATGTTTGTCCCTACAGTTTCCAGGATAGACCTGGGACCATAGGGCCCAAGTTTAAATCTACTACTTTGGGTAGTAAAAATACTGCTGATCCTTATTATTCTCATCTTCAAAATAGTCTTTGCTTCCTAGGATTGTTTAAAGGTTAAAAGAGCTAGAATGTGCTATGTATTTAGAGCATACCTGACACATAATAAGCCATTAATAAATATTAGCTATGGTTATTTTGGTAAGTGCTAGAATTGACATTGGCTTTGCCAAACTCATTCATTAATCTGCTCATTTAAAATGTATTGACTGAGGGGCACCTGGGTGGTTCAGTCGGTTAAGCTTCCAACTTCAACTCAGGACATGATCTCTCATGGTTCGTGAGTTCAAGCCCCATGTGGGTTCTGCACTGGCAGAGGGGAGCCTGCTTGGGATTCTGTCTCCCACCCTCTCTGCCTCTCCCCACTCGCACTGTCTCTGTCTCTCTCAAAATGAATGAAAACTTAAAAATAAATAAATAAGTTGATTCTAACATATTAGTTTTTCAGAAGGTATTTTAAGATGATAGCACCTAAAACCCTGGAATTTTAAAATGTTCATCATCTCATATTCTTAGTTTTAAACTTCCAGTTTCCTGCTTAAGAAAGTTTCCAGTTGTCAACCCACCATGACCTCTGAGGGCAAATTTCCACTGTCAGCCTCAGGGTAGAAATTCATGGCAGGTTTTTTAAATTTTCGTCTCTAATTAGGTTTTCACAATGTAAACGTGAGTTTTCTCCACATTTATATTTCTCTCTATTGCAATAAATACTATCTACAGTGAGACACATAAAATAAATAAAAGGTAAAAAGATATTTAAAGAAAGACATTATGCCTGCACAGAATTACTGCTTGGCTAGCTGGTCCCCACTTGAGGCCTCCAAGGAATCCTCATGGTTACAAAGTCAGGCCCTTAGAAGGATGTGGCCAGGGGTTCAAATCCTAGCTTCCACATCTCTCCTGGGTGTCCTTAGGCCAGTTGTTGACTCTCTGTATGCTTCTGTTTTCCTTCTCTATAAAGGTGGGGGAAAAAAAAAAACAACACCTACGCTGTAAGATTGTTATAGGGCTAAATGAATTGATACATATAATCAGTGAGTACATAATAAGTATTAGCTGTCGGTGTCAGTCACCGATCAATAACTTTTTTGCATGAGCCAGTCTTTTAGACACAGATACTCCACTAAAGGGAAAATTCTTCACCAAACTTTCCAAATGTCATATAGTGGGGTGCCAGGGTGGTTTGGACAGTTAGGCACGGGACTCTTAATCTCAGCTCAGGTCAGGAACTCATGGTTCGTGAGTTTGAGCTACGCATTGGGTTCTAGCTAACAGCGGGGAGTCTGCTTAGGATTCTCTCTCCCTCTCTCTCTCTGCCCCTCCCCTGCTCTCTCTCTCTCTCTCAAATAAACTTTAAAGAAAAAGAAAAAGATAAAATTTCATATACTACTATTCAGTTGTCCCATGTCTCATTAAATATGAGGTAAAATTACACCCATTTGTAGAGGTAAAAATTGAGGACTCAAGAGTAGTTCTCTAAGTTTATAAAACTCAGGTGTCACAAAAATAACACAAACTCAGATCGTGTGACTCCATTTCCAAGACTTTTTTTTTTTTAGTTTTTTTTTTTTTTTTTTTATGTTTTATTTATTTTTGAGAGCAAAAGAGACAGAGTACAAGCAGGGCAGGGACAGAGAGAGAGGGAGACACAGAATCCGAAACAGGCTCCAGGCTCTGAGCTGTCAGCACAGAGCCTGACGCGGGGCTTGAACTCACAGACCACGAGATCATGACCTGAACTGAAGTTGGACGCTTAACTGACTAAGCCACCCAGGAGCCCCCCACCCCTTTTTTTTTAATCTTCCTGTTACCAGTGGGCCAAGGGGCAAAACAAATGACCAAGTTATTGCAAAAACCATGAACTCTTCAGAAAGCACCATTGCCTCTACCTGCAAACGCACCCTAACAGGATATTTTTAAGCCATTAAAGTCAACATGTTATCTCTCCAGCAGCCATTCTTCAAGAAAACTGGAATACCAATAGGTACTGAATTCCAAAAATTATAAAGGGAGCTTCTGTCTTGCTGACAAATGAGCAATCACATTGGGTATGAGAATAATAAAGCCATTTTTACACACAGGTTTTGAAATAGGGGAAAATATGCTGTGCCTCTCCAATCTAGCAGTCTGAAAACTGTGAAGTCTTGCAGAAACTGGAGAACAGTCCAGGATTTCCAGACAGGTGAGGGTGAAAGCAGCAGACCAGTCAGAACGGGTCTCCCTGGCCTCTGGCTTGGGCTGGCTCTGCTAGGGAGCTGTAGAAGCAAAGATATGAAAAAGGTTGTGTAGAATATGGAGACTGTCCCGAAAGCCAGGCCCCGTACTAGGCATTTTACATGGTACCCGCACAGAATTCTGTATATTAGTGGCCCATAGTCATGGGAGGGTGCTTCCAGGGGTGCCTAGGTGGCTCGGTTGGTGAAGCATCCAACTCTTGGTTTCAGCTCAGGTCATGATCTCACGGTTTCGTGAGTTCGAGCCCCACATCAGGCTCTGCACTGGCAGTGTGGAGCCCGCTTGGCATTCTCTCTCTCCCACTGTCCCTGTCCCTCACCCACTTGCACTGTCTCTGTCTTTCAAAATAAAACAAATAAACGTTTAAAAATTTTTAAGAAAAAAAAGGAGGGTGCTTCCAAGAGGCTGTTTTGACACAATGTCACTTTTTTAAAAAGATTACCAGGTAATGTTAACTGCCTTCTCCTGATCTCACTCCACCCCTATGTATCCCTTCATTTACCAGTTGTGTTGAAACCTCTTGCCTACTCTGTGCTCTTTATATTGCATTTTCCATCTACCCTTTCTTTACTCCCCATCCCTGAACATAGCCTGCCTCACCCCACTTTGCTCCATTCCTCATTGTTGATAGGAACCAGCAAAATCTACATTTACTAGGATATTTCTTTCAATAGAGTAGCTTTAAATCCATTCCTCTGACCCCAAGGGACATTGGATTAAAATGAATTCTGATATTAACCTTATTTTATTTTATTTTATTTTATTTTATTTTATTTTTTAAAATTTTTTTTAACATTTATTTATTTTTGAGACAGAGAGAGACAGAGCATTAACGGGGGAGGGGCAGAGAGAGAGGGAGACACAGAATCGGAAGCAGGCTCCAGGCTCTGACCCATCAGCCCAGAGCCTGACGTGGGGCTCGAACTCACTGACCGCGAGATCGTGACCTGAGCTGAAGTCAGACGCTCAACCCACTGAGCCACCCAGGCGCCCCTTAACCCTTATTTTAAATGGGTAAAAAATTAATACCTAGTATTTAATCCATGATTCATTCATAAAGTAATGAGGAGAGATTCTTCTCAAATACTTGAAGGGAGTTCTGCCTTTGTATTCTGGGTCCATGTTCTAAAGTCTCAAAACTCATCTCTCACTTCTCTCACGTTCAGGAATTTCTATGGTGTTTCCTCTCTACACATGTTCTGCCCATACTCTTCGTCTTCTTCAGATAGGACAGATGAAGATCATCTCTCAATTGCCACACGCTGCCTGTTTCATGATGAATTCCATTTGCATCTGCCAAAGGACAGCTTGGATGCGGTTGTATATTCGAACATAATTTTCATTAATATGTTTTATTTTTTATTTATTTTTTTAAAGAATTCTTTTTCTTTTAATGTTTATTTATTTTTTTGAGAGAGAGCATGAGTGGGGGAGGGGCAGGGAGAGAGGGAGACACAGAATCCGAGCTGAGAGCACAGAGCCCCACCCAGGGCTGAAACCCACAAAACTGCGAGATCATGACCTGAGCTGAAGTCGAACGCTTAACCGACTGAGCCACCCACGTACCCCTTCATTAATATAGTTTAAACTTAATATTTAAAGTAAAAAATGATGTATTTGGGGACAGTCCCACCATCTGATTTGAGGACATGTATGCAGGTGGCATAGTGATTAAAAACACGGACTCCCTGGTTTTGCACCCTAGCCCCCTGCATTGTAAACTAATATTGGGTAAATTGTTTAAACTCTTTGTGCCTCGATATGTTGTGAGGATTAAGTGAATTAATACGTGTAAATATATTTGTATAATGTATTTGCATATATTACACATGCTTATTACATGTATCAGATATTCTCAGATATATATTTATATATATATATTATATATATAATATATATAATTATTTTTACCATTGCCATTATTTTTAAAATTTTTCTGATGTTTTTATTTTTGAGAGACAGAGACACAGAGTGTAAGCAGGGAAGGGACAGAGAGAGAGGGAGACACAGAATCCAAAGCAGGCTCCAGGCTCGGAGCCGTCAGCACAGAGCCCGACATGGGGCTCGAACTTATGAACCACGAGACCATGACCTGAGCCGAAGCCAGATACTTAACCAACTGAGCCACCCAGGCGCCCCTCATTGCCATTATTTTTAATTTTAAGTTGAGTACATTGTCTGTTTAAATGGACATTTCACTTAATAATAATAAGCCACGTTTTCTTTTCTCTTTCTTTTTGATGCACCCCTAGCAGTCGGGATTGTGGCGAGGCAGGGAAACAGGTTTGGGACAAGGAGCAGAGTAGGACTGGGGAGAGCTTGTGTATGGCTCAGGTATGAACACCACACATGTTCATATGGTTTTATAAAAGTGCTGCTAAAGGAGAAAAATGAGAGATGAGCTGATGTTTCTGTCATGAGTATTACTCTGAATTTTCTTTTCACATAAATGTGATTACTTGATTTGTTCCCCAGGCCAAAATGTTCCAGGGTCAAAATGGCTGCACCAAGAAGACCTCTTCGGAACAGCACGTGCCCAGTTACTTAACGGGTAAGGCATGTCATACTGCAAAAGCACAAAGGGGAAATGGGTAGACTGGGAAACCCCCCTCCCAGGGCAGGCCCAGGGGCAAGTGCACCAGTGCAGAGGGTGGGGGTGGAGGGGAGACCATGGCCCTGAGGCATCCCTGAGGCTATAAAACTCAGAAGGATTAAAACCAGGCATCCCTTATACCAGGAAAGAGAAATAAGTGAGATATCCAAGAGAATCGAAAGGCCCAGCTAAGCCCAGCGTCTGCTCAGTAAACCAGAGACAGGGGGCATTTAATTCTCAGCCTGCCCCTCCGCTCCCCCTACCCCCAGACAGAGCACTTACCCTGCCAAGCCTAGGGGATGTCACAGATTCCCTCTCTACATCATGCTCCAGGTCAGTTTCCCCTCCACTGCTGGTCGCTGGGACTAGTTGCCTAACTTGTAGGGCCCAGTGCAAAATGAAAACATGGGGCCCAATGTTCAAAAATTAAGAATTTCAAGATGACCAAAGCAGAGAATTAAACCAAGTGCAAGACCCTTCTGAGCACAAGGCTCTGGTCTTATGCCCACAGACCCATCTGCCATAGGTCATTTCCCTGGGAAGCAGAAACCAAAAGCCTGAGATCTGCATGTAGGGGGACTTAGCCAGGAGTGCTCTTAAATGCACATCTATAAAGGGGTCAAGGAAGCAGAACAGGCAAAGGGAGAATCTGAACTGAGAAGCAGTTGAGACAGAGGCCTCAGGGGAGTTCCCAAGGAGCCCTGGAGCTGAAATTGCCCCTATAGAGGCAAGAGGTCTGGACCTTTTGGCCCCACACAAGGAATATCCAACACTCACTGGATGCAGGACACCCCAGGGAAGGGGCATGGCCTTGGGCAATGTGGCTCTCTTTGGCAGAGACTAATTCCCAGAGAAACTGCACCAACACTGGGTGGGGGGTGGGGGGTGCGGGGAGACAGGAGGGCCACGCTCTGAAAGGCGATCTGGGCTGAGCAGCAGGGCACATGCCAGCCCATCGATTGATGGCGGATATTTTCCATTCCTGAAATAGATGTTGCAGTTGATGACCTTCTAGGACCTGTGTGACAAGGTCACTTCAATAAAATAGAACGAGGCAAACAGCAAGAAAAAAGAATAGCAGGAAAACCTCGGGAGATGTGTGCCACTCCTCTACCCCGGGGTAGAAGATGGGAAGCGGTGATTGTTCGGGAGCCTCGGGAGCTGAGGCAGGTGCTTTAGAAACTTGGCAGCTTTTCTGTTGTTCTTATTATCTGTATTTATTTTCTTATATTTTCCCTTTTCACAATGAAGAGACACTGGCATTTTAAAATGAACTCTGCTAAAGAACAAAAGGGAAAAACAAGGGGCCAGTTTTTGTCCTTATCTGGCTCAGAAGATGGGGGTGGCTTATCTTCCAGGCTGAGTGAGGAAGTGAAGACAGACTGGAAATGGGAGAGGCCCCAGGACCAAGAAGAACATACAGAAAGGAGCCAGGATCCTTGGCCCTCAGGCCTGGAGGCTTCACCTAATCACACCGCAGAGGCTTCTGTACCTTCCTTGTTTTTCTTTCTTTTTTTTCTTTTTGAGAGAGCGCAGGTGGGGGAGAGGCAGGTAGAGGGGGACAGGGGATCGAAAGCAGCCTCTGTGTTGTGACAAACTGACAGCAGCGAGCCCGATATGAGGCTAGAACTCAAGAAGCACGAGGTCATGACCTGAGCTGAAGTCAGACACTTAACCGACTGGGCGACCCAGGTGCCCCTGTGCCTTTTTTAAATAAAGGAGCCTCCGCAAACCTTTAAATTCCAGTGCCAAGACCCCTGAGATAATACATATAAAAGTTTTGTACACAATGAGGGTTATATTAATTATATTAACATGTTAAATGTTATATATATTGTATATAATGAATATATATCAAGAATTAAAGCTTCTGATTATTAACGCCTTTAAGAATATTCTCCCCCAAATGTCCCAGATCAACACAAGTTTTTTTTGAGACTCAAAAACACAAAATGTGTTTATGACTACCAATAAGGACACGAAGTTCAGAATTTAATCACTACGGAATTATTTTCTGGCTGCTTTAAAATTGAAAAAATTAAAATTCAATAGCTTATGGTTCTGTTTGTAGCTAAAACTTAAAGTCTTAAAGTACATTCAATTAATAAATTTCCAGCACACTGAAATAAATAGATTGATGAGCATGAATTAGTGTAAAAATATTTATTTTATGAATAAGAGGTCAATAACTTTTAATATTCCTAAATGGAGTATGTTTATAAAACAGGTTAAAATATATTCTGTATCTTTCAGATTTGCAGTGCTGTGTATTTTTTTTTTTTAATTTATGTATTTTAAAGAGAGAGCAAGCAGGGGAGAGGGGTGGAGGGAGAGAGAGAGAGAGAGAGAGAGAGAATCTCTCAATCCCAGGACACTGGGATCATGACCTGAGCCAAAATCAAGAGTCAGATGCTCAACTGACTGAGCCACCAAGATGCCTTGCAGGGCTTTGTATTTTAATCTGGGGTTTGATTCCTTCCTTTCAATCACAGTGTTTGCAGGTTTTACAATGTATAACTTTGAGTGAAGGATGTGCTCAGAGACAGTTTCATCTTATGCAATGGTGGATGAAATTGTTTCCAGGCTCCAGTCTATTCAGAAAACCCCAAAGGGAGCAAATACCTCCATTAGAAGCTGCCCTGAGGGGCACCTGGGTGGCTCAGTCAGTTAAACTTGAGGCTTTGGCTCAGGTCAGGATCTCATGGCTCATGAGTTCAAGTCCTACATCAGGCTCTGTGCTGACAGCTCAGAGCCTGGAGCCTGCTTTGGATTCTGTGTCTTCCTCTCTTTCTGCCAATCTCTCTCTCTCTTTTCCTCTCAAAAATAAACATTTAATAATAATAAAAAGAAGAAGCTTCCCCGAGACACTGGCTCCCCTTCTTAGGTCTCAGTCCTACAGACCACCCCTCAGAAGCCCTAATTTGCAAGAATGAGCCAGATCTGGGAGGTCTTCCTCCACCACCACTGTCTACATCCAGCATTTAATGACAGCCTCATGAAGAACTTCAATAAGTCAAATATGTGAGAATAGAGATATCGTGATTGGAGGAGGTATGTGTGTACTTGGAGGTGGTCCATTTCACCTCCCACCCACATTGTCTTCTAAGGGCCGTCAAAGAACCCATTGGGCCACTGAGAATTGAAAACCACTCTTTCCAATACTGTCTGCTTTGCACTGTGCTGTTGTCAGGATCAAAATGAAATTCTAGCCATGAGAGCAAAGAAAAAGGATTCCAAATACCTCCAGATGCCTCTCTTGTTCATGATACTTTTTACATTTCAGACAAGTAAATGAATAATAAAAGGAGTACCTCCCAACACGATGAGTAGCTGCACGAAGCCAAAGTGTATGCTTTTTCTCTCTGCACCTTTGCACAAGGTAGGGTCTCAGTGAATCTTTGTGAAAGATTCTCTGGAAGAACATAGCCTACTATCCCAAGCACACATAGTAAATTTCTGTTCAAGACCCAGAGAAGCTCTCGGCAATGAAGCTGGAAGGTCATCCAACGGATTAGTTGTAAAACGCAGAACACATGATGAGAGCCAACATTTACTGAGTCTCTACCAGGCAGGCATAGTGCTTCACATGCTTATAATATGCAGGAGGAATATACTATTATTGTACTTCTTTTCAGATGGGGAAACTGAGGCATAGAGATGTTAAGCAACTTGCCCAAAGTCATACAGCTACTGAGTGTTGGAGCTTGGTTTCAAACAGGACGTCTTGCACCAGTCCAGTCTCTCAATCACTAAACCTTAAAAGAATCAATGCAGATTCTCGTCACTGGAACCCATGTCCCTTGTGGGGGTCCTGTGCTCAACCCAGACAAAACCAGGTGAACTCTTGGTCCCAACTCTAGTCAACCAGCCAACTCTGCCCTTTTGAAAATGCAGAAACAAAGGCTTAGGTATATAAATTGTCTTGCCCACGGGTGTGGTACCATCACAGATACGGAACTATTCGGTATCTAAATTATCAGACCTCAACTTCAGGATCTAAGTATGTTTTGGGGAATGAGTGAACATCTTGAATTCCATTAAGGTTTTTGTGAAATGGCTACCTCTGCTTAGTATGCAAAATACAAGCTTCTCAGTCCTTCCCTTGCGATCAGAAGCAGGATTGTACTGGTCCAACATAAAGGACTCACTGGGGGCATGTGTTAAAACTTTGCAAATTCCCAGGTTCCATCTTCAGATTCGGGTTCACTAAGCCTGAAGGTTTTCGCCCGTTTAGCTAGCAAAACAAATGACTCCAGTATCAGAAAGACCCTGTCCTGTACTTGGAAGGAATACTTCTTATCCGCCTGAGGCTTGGCTGAATATTAAGACTGTGGGTATTTTCTTTTTATTTTTAATTTTTTTTTAACATTTATTTGTTTTTGAGACAGGCATGAACGGGGGAGGGGCAGAGAGAGAGGGAGACACAGAATCGGAAGCAGGCTCCAGGCTCTGAGCCATCAGCCCAGACCCCGACGCGGGGCTTGAACTCACGGGCCAGGAGATCGTGACCTGAGCTGAAGTGACGCTCAACCGACTGTGCCACCCAGGCGCCCCAAGGGTATTTTCTTTCCAAAGAAACCGTGACAAATCCCCTCATCCTTCTCTGACTGGGTCTCGAGGTGAGGGAAATGAAGAGCAGGCCCCTCTGGTAGTCGGAGCACACAGCTTCTCTGCATGGCTCAGCTTCCCCCTCCCTGGCTTGGCTGGGCTCCTAGAAAAGGCCACACAACTAAGAGGGAGCCTTACAGTATCCTGCACCCAGCCCTCATTCGACCTGCGTGCCAGGAAGGGGGTGTGGTTTGACTGCATTCAGGCCACCAAGACGCACAGACAGGCTGGGACTCAGTTTGCGAGGCCCAGTTTCCACCCCCCGCTGGTGCCAATAGCTCACTCTGGTCACAGGCCTCCAGATTCCTTCCGAGGAAGCCAGTTATCTGCTAGACTTCCTTTGTTCTTCAGGGCTCTGTTTTGGCATCTCTGCCAAGGACATGTTTTGGCTGGATCTACTACCCTGGCCTCTGCACATCTCTGGGAAATTGAGCTAAGAGAAACGTGGCCCAGGAGGTAGGAGGGGAGCTGGAGTTTTTGTCTGCTTGAATGCAGGGCCTTACCAGGGAAATGTACAGCAGGGACTATGTGCTCATTGGACCGGTGACCAGCATCGTCCTGAGGCCACCGTGAGCCCCTCAACCTTTTCAGAGATTGGATTGCTGGCCAGAGCAAAAAAAAAAAAAAAAAAAGGCCAACTTTCTTGGGATCCCTAATTAACTCCTCTCTGTGCAGTTGGGGGTGCGGTTGGGGTGAGGGGGAGGTTCTTATCTCTGTTAACGAAGGTCAGTATACAGTGCAGTCTGCATTGACCCTGGTGGGTTTTGCAGTGGGAACTGAAACTCACAGACCACAGCATCGAATGATGATCAGTGGCTATGATGAATGTGGCTATTCCCCCAAATGCCTATGCAACATAATCATGTGTCCTCTGCTGATATCACATTTACTCAGGAAAGCCCTGCACATCATTTTAAGTCCAGTTCAAATTCGTCTTCACTCAGATTCCTCCTCTGACTCCTAGAGGGTCCTTCAGCTAATGGTGACTATCCCATGGCTTATTCAGATGTTTGGTTTGTGATGACATCTCCCCCGTCTCTTCTAGAGAGAAGAAAGGGTGACTTTTTCATCTTCACATTCATCATGGCACCCAGAATGGAGACTTACAAACAGTAAGCATGTAACAAAATAGAAGTTACATTAATAACAGCCTGTGTCCAGGAGAATAAACTCAGTCATGTTAACTATAATATTCAGCATTTATTTATTGGCAGACAGAGAAGTGATGAAGGAATTGGCCAGATTGTTTTATTTGGAGCCCTTCTAAGCACATACTGAGTGCAACATCCAGCGAAACAATAACCTGGTTTAATGGTATGAACTTTGACTCTGTGATAACTGATCATCCTTAAAACCATCCTGGATTTGTTTTCCTACAAAAGGGCAGGATACTGAGCACAGTTCTGTAAAGCGTTCCTTTAGAGACATTTCTCAGCACTAAATAAAGAGTGACTTCTCAATGTTGCAAAAGAGGCCCGGCTGTTAGTTTTGGCTGGGGACAAGCACTGAGCTGGCTCCAATCAGAGATGGCAGGATGAGATAAACATGACTGTATGATGTCACTGAAATAGTCTTATTTCCATCAGAAGCTAAATTCAAATACCCTCAGGGAAATGGATTTATTTTGTTTTGCTTTGAATTACTACAGCTTTCTAAAATTCATTTTTGCCTCTGTAGGTGATGGAATTTTCCAATGGACTCCAAATCCCATGGAGAGACACTTGGAAAACTGTGCTCCTCTGGGTGCCTGGAAAGAGCACTCAGCAGTGATGGTATAGCAATAGATTTACAACATGAGCCCTGTTTTCTGAACCAGGGGTAGACAGCCATGTCTTTAAAAAGGCCTTGAGGTCCTAGATTCAAGTGTGATGAACTTGGCTCATGGTAGAGTCACTGGATCCAGACCAGAGCACTCAGTACTCCTACTGGCTAAAGAAATGGTGGGTCAGCCTTTAAAACAAGAAGATGCTCCAAGAAGAGCAGTGAGGGAGCAGAGTCCCCAAAGTGCCTCCCTACCCACCCACTACTCTCCAACACACACACACACACACACACACACACACACACACACACAGAGTTCTACTCCATTTCTCTCCAAAACTCAAAGCCATCTTGTGGAAGCAATCTGGGAACTTCCAACTATCTAGACACAAGATCCATTCTCCCATCCATGTTCACAAAACAGGGGCTGTCAGTCTCCAAGCCTAGGAGAATTGGGAAAGATTTGTCAAATCATTCATCTGCAGAGGTGAAACCTAATGTCATCACCACACACTGCCTGGCTATCATACAGAATGGGTTAACTGAGTAGAAGCTGAAACCAACTCTCTGATTCAAATCCTGCTGCTGCCACTCCTTTGACTCTGCTTCCTTGGCTTCCTTGTGTTTCAGCTCTTCTTCTATAAAATGTAATTACAAACATAACCGCATGACACTCTCTAAAGGATTAAATGAACTATTTCTTGCAAGGTGTTTACCATGGTAACAGCTTAATAAATTTCAGCTAATATTATTTGCTACTAGGTCTTAAAGGAAATTCTAATTTTCTTCCGTAATGTAAGGATGGATTGATCTCTCAGAGGAGGGCGATTTTGCCTTGCTATGCTCCTAGTTTCAAGTTTCCTGTCTTTTACGAATATGAACTAGTATTTTAGTTCTAGTATATGAAGGGGATTAGATGTTCACGAGCTCTTCTGAGAGCCATGTCTTAATAACTCAGATCACAGCTTTGTACAAACCATTGTGTTAGTTGCTGTGGAAAATACACAATGAGCACTTAATCAATGTTTTAATCAAATGGTTCCCAGGATTCATCAGGAAGGAGGTTCACCCAAAGGTAAATGCAGCACACTGGGTACAATGGTTATAATAATCACATCATAATTGGCCTGATGTATGTGAAAGATTCAAACACAGTGACAGGAATCCAATTGTCCTTCACATTTACTAAACTGTATGTGATAATTTCAAGTCCATTTTAAACATCTTTACAGTGATTTATACTCTACATAGACAGTCTGAGCCAGTGGAAGAGTGGAAACTGAAATTTGAATTTAATTAATGTTGATGTAAAGTTTTCATTTTTGCCAGGCAGCATTTGCACTGGTTACACATGTAAATGGTCATTTTCCTCTGTCTCTGTTAGAGAAGCACCTGCAAGACAGGGAGAAAAGCCTGGATCTTAGTCCACAAATAGGTATGATTATACCCTGATATGTAGGGACAGTGAGGTTCACAGGTATTAAGGGACTTTACCAAGAGCCAGGATGCAAGTTTCAGAAAACAAACAAACAAACAAACAAACAAACAAAAACCTTTAAGTGAGCTCGTGCTTTTGAAAGCTCTTTGTCAGCAGCAAAGTAGGAAACAACATTCTTGTAAACCATAGGCATTTAAACAGCTAGTCTGCCCCAATGCCCATGTGGGACACTGTAGGTTGAAGACAGCCCAGCCTTGAAGGAGTTTCCAGTCTAGGGGAAACAAGTGTACTAAAGAAGTATGTACAGGACACGGCAGGGGACGAAGAAGGGTGAAAGGTGCAGAAAGGTGAAAGCAGAGGGTTTTCTCCAGGAAGAGACACATGAGCTGACTCACAAAGGTAGGTAGCTAGATGTTCATCAGAAGAACAGCAGTTGTGGGAGGAGAAGGTCAGGGCAAAGGTACAGCCCGGGCTGGAGAACAGCATGATCAGACTTAGGTTTTCCCATTCTCTGGGGCACCTGCTGGGAGAAGGGATTGGAAAGAGGGATACTCCACTCTAATAGGCAACAGATGGCTTCCACTGGACTGAGGCAGTGAAGTCCTAAAGGCAAAGAGGCAGAGATGATGTAAGAACTGCTAGAGATATACAGTTAATAGAATTTGGTCACTCTTTCTTGGAGGAAAGAGAATGGTGGAGGTCAAGGCTGACATCCAGGTTTCCAGTATGAGTACTGGGGGAACAGAGGTGTCATTCACTGGGAAGGGAAACCCAGGAGAAGAAGATAATAATATAGTGAGCTTGATCACGTCCTCTCAGGTACTTTTCTTGGATGTGAGTCATTACAGATGACTTCATCTTTCAATTTAGGAAAGTTTTCTTTCATTCACCTTCCTGGTGTCTTAGTTAACAATTAACTGCAAGGCAGGAAACATAACATCCCAGCTCTATTTTCCAAATGATTACCCTGCAGTAAAACATAAAGGCAACATGGACTTCAAGTGAAAGACACAGGTGCATGCTCGAAGCATAATGCCCATGCAATTTGTCTTCAGGTTTGTGTCAGGGCCTAATAAGCACCTGCCATATTTTTATAGCTGGGTACTAGGACTTAATAGGACCTTACTGGAATGATAATTACGCTGCCTATGAAGCCAGACCATAAGTGTGGATAATGGAAGTCTGCGGTAAGGCCTGAGCTCCAGGAGCTCAAGGACATCTGCATGTGGGATGAAAAGTCTCTTCTAAACAGCCTGTGGGCATTTTAGGTACAGGTCCTCATGTTATCTCCACTAACCTCTTCTGAAGGCAGGGGCATCCCTTCTAGAGGGACATATCACCACAGAGAACATGGCGAGGCCAATAGTCAGTGTCTTTGGTGAACACGCCTCTTAGTCAAGCACAAAGCTTGAGAAGGGGAGCTTGGCCTGGATTCTAGGCCCCACTGGTCCCCTCCTGTGCTCCCTCCTTCTTGATACAACTGCAGCCACTATGTGAGGCAGCCCCAGGACCTTGGATAATAGCTCTTAACACACTTACAGCCCCCAACCTTCAGAAGAGCACAGGCCTGAAGTTACCATCGGATTGGAGAATCTCTTACAACAAAGCACAGTGGAGATTGAATACTCACTAGGTGCTAGGCCCTTGGGGGAAAATGCAAGCACTTACTGAACAAAGGAACAAACAAATGAAAGAACGAGTCTCCATTAATAGCAATACTAGATTGGGCCCAAAACACACACTCAGGAAGAGACGGAAGCAGAGAAGCTAAATACCATGTGATCATGCAAAAACTAAATTTCTTAGTAATTGGAAAAGTACGCTTATGCTGTCCTTTATTCCTGGTTTTTCACTCAGATCTTAACATCACAGATTAAAATACTAGTTACCCTGTTTTCTGACTGCAGGAAAAAACCCTTAATGTTTAAAGTAAGAATGTGGATTTGTGTTGGTAAGCATGCTGTGGAACCAAATCCCATCAGGAGACATGAAATTGGTTTTTTTTTTCCTTTGCTCAGCACCCCAGGTCATCCTGAATCGGAAGTTCTTCTGTGAGAACTGAACAGGGGTTGCAAATATATGTCTGAGGAATTCATTTTTGAATAGATACTGAAAAACACTAAGAACCCATTTCCTGTTGTGTCACTTTACAAGCTGTAGGGTCCACCATGGGAGATAAGACGAAGAGAGACTCTCCTCCAAGACAACATGTTCTGACATGTTCAAGCTTGAACCTTCCTGTATTATTATTTATCCAGAAACAAGCAAATGCAGTCCCACACTGTAATTTGCTAAGTAACCACAGATGGTACAAAGCAGGATTGCTCAGCCTCAGCACTACGGAATTCGGAGCTGGATAATTCTTTGTGGGGGCCTGGGGGAGCAGACAGCCTACATCGTAGAAAGTTTAGCAGCATCCCTGACCCATTACATGGCAGTAGTACATCTCCCCCCTCTGATATCACAACCAGAAAATGTTCTCTAGATATTGCCAAATCACCCCTGGTTGAGAAACACTGATCTGGAGTAGCACTACCTCTCAAAGCCAAGTTCAGCCAGACACAAGGAGTCAGCTGAGCATCTGAAGGGCAACAGAGAGCTACTTTGTCTGCTGTTGTGTTGAAAAGAACCTAGGACAAGTGAGTTGAATCTCTCTCATTGGATCAGGCCCAATAGGTTTAAGATACTGAGTAAATAGTTTACCACAAATGTGAGAAGTGATTTGGTCTATCATCACTGCTCAACCCTAAGATTTTGCTGATTTATTTTTACAGACACAAAAATTTTCAAATAATTACAGTACCTTTATTATACTATATCTGTATATCAGTGATCTTTTAGTAGCAAGTGACAGAAAATCAATTCAAGGTGGCCTCTGCAAAAAATGACAAGCTTTTTATGGGTCACAAAATAGAATATCCAGGGGTAGAATTGGCTCTAGTTCCACCTGGATGGAGATATTCAAACAGTGATACCAGAAATATTTCACTTACACTTTTGGGTCATATTTTCCTCCGTGTTAGCCTTGTTGTCAAGGTGCTTTCCTGAGATGATGACAGAGATGGCCGCTGAGGATCCAGGATGACATCCTAGAAACTCCAGTGGAAAGAGAAGGTCTCTTTCCCAAGTGTTCCAGCCAAAGTTGCAAGGTTAAGTCTCATTGGCCTGAGCATCTGATCATGCAAAAACTAAATTTTTGTAGCCAATCATTGTAGCCAAAGAAACAGAACACTCCAGATGATTTCCCAGGCTTGTCAGCACATACTGTGATAGAAATCCTCTAAGATAGTCTTCATTGGTTCCTATCTCCTGGTTTTCATGCCCTTGAGTATTCTGTTCTTCAATGTAGGCTGGACTCATTTATGATGAACAGAATACAGCCAAAAGTGATGGGATGTTACTTCTGAGATTATGTTACAAAAAGACTGTGACTTCTGTCTTCCTCACCCTGTGATATTGCAAATTGCCCTGTGAAGAGGCCTATATGGCAAGAAAATGATGGTTCTATCCAAGAGCTAGCAAGGTCTAAAGGCCTCCCAATAGTCATGTGAGTGAGCTCAGAAGCAGATCTCTGAGTCAAGCCTTGAGGTTGATTCCAGCCCTGGATGACACCTTGACTGTAGTCTTATGAGAGATCTTGAGACAAAGGTACAGAGAACCTGCACCCAGATTCCTGATGCATAGAAGTCATGAGATAGTGTTTGTTGTTGTAAGCCGATACATTTTGGGGCTATTCGTTATACAGCAATAGATAACTAATACAATGCACCACCACCACCCCATACACACACACGCATACACACACCCAGGGATACAGCGGGGGACCATTTCACCAAACACCATGACCTGACATTGGGGGAAGCATAGCCCCAAAGCATTCTGGTGTTCAAAAACACATATTCATTATAACATCCAGTTTAGGTTGTTTTGACTGAACATCTAAGTTTCAAAAAAAAATAAGGAAAACACTCTCCTGACACTCTCACCATAGGGAGAAAAACTGTAGACTTTCATGTGGCTGCATCAGGAATAGATTTGTACTGACCTGGCTTACAAGAGACTTTTCAAAGTCACATACCCTGAGGGTGAGGGCTGGGAGCACAGTGTTGACAAGATATTTTTTTCTTCATTCACCCCGGGAGATGGAAACTGCTGAACACCAAGTTTGAATGAAACTTTTCTGTTCCTTCAGGCCTGCCTGCTCTGGGTTTTTGGATTCTACTATTACATAAGCCATGAAGTCCCCCTTGTTAACAGAGACAGTTTATTTTCTCTTCCTATTAAACAGGAAATTGAACAGCCTAAGAAGAAGCTGAAATATCAGTGAGTCTTTGCCATGGTATTATGAATTTGTAGTTCAATTTTGAAATAGTGGCATTGAGGTCTTGACTGAGATTTTTCTTCTAAAATGTCCCTGAAGCACTAAAATAAGGTAGTTGGAGGCTCTGAATTACTTCAGGTGCTCTAGAACATGTGATGTGTGGGACTGAATTCACCTTGTTTTCTCATTTCTATGTCCCTCAATTACCTTGTCCAGACCATGGTAAATACATTGTGATACATAAAGCCTCCATCAAGCATTTGATCACTAGAAGGAGCAGAAGGTAAATTAACTGCTGAGGAGACTAAGACTTGCTGACCATAACCCACAGGAGCCCAAATCTGTCCACGTTACCCATGATAAAAAGTCACAAAGTGGGGAGAATTTAGGAAGTGACTTGTGTACCAAGAGAATTCACCAGTAGTACTCATGAGTACTATTACTTAGGACTATTCTTACTATATTATTTTATGCAACTTCTACATAGTGTGGTATTTGATACTATATAACATGTAGTTGATTAATTCATTCTCAGGGTAGTTTGATCTAGTAAAATGCTGCATGCAACATTGATAGATTTAATCGGTGTGTGTTTTCAGATTAATAGTGGCTGAATGGGCTGTTGGATATCTATGATCCTTCCATTAACATTGAGATCTGTTTACATTTCTTTACAGTGAACTGAGCACACTTTTAGAGATCTACTTATTAAAAAAAAAAAAATTCTATTGTGTTTCTCCGACCTAAAGTTAGTGAAAGTTTCAGATGCTGAAGGAGTGGGGAAGAACGTGATATATCAAATAAGATCTTTAAAAAGCCAAAGGTTCCACCCAAGGTCTAGGTTGGAAAGACCTTTATCTGTCTTTTTTGAATAACTCTCAAAAAAGAAAGAAAGAAAGAAAGAAGAAAGAAAGAAAGAAAGAAAGAAAGGAGAAAAAGGAGGAAGAGGGGACTTCAAAGGCTAAAAAAAAAGTTTTGTTTTGTTTTTCTTAATTTGAGTTGATCCACACTTCCTGAGACCATCAGAATCTCACTAATGGCAACAGGACAGTATTTCTATAGCTCCAATCCACTCACAAATTTTGGGGGAGTCTAGCTGCTTTAAACTTCTCCCAACTGGTTGAAGAGGCTCCCCGATGTATTTATTCAATGAGTGCAGGAACGGAGATGACTGCACTGATGATGATGCGGGAACACTGTTCCCTCCTACAAGTTCTTGGAGCTGCAGTGTGGAACGTGCTAGTTCCTTCTCTCCTGCTTTGGAGACTGCTGCCAGATCTAGAACACCCCCCACCTGCCCTGTTTCCAAGACATGCTGGCCTCCGAGTCATGTGCACTGGTGGCCCTCTCGCTGAAGTGATGTAGTGCGGGGCTACACTGCATCCTGCTTTCAAGCTCCTACAGAGACCAGCGGAGAAGCTCCTGGATCTTTTAGTTTTATTACTTCATCTCCCTGGGACTGTGGCACACGTTCTGGGGGATCTGGAAAAAGACCAAATGCCCACCGTTCTAGCTGAACTCTCTCCTGATGCTGGCCTCTCACTCTTGAGCCAACTTTATGTAAAGGACTCTCTCTGCCCTCAAGGGTGGGTCTTGCCATCCAGAGTGTCTGAAAACCTAGCGTATAGTTTATCAAGCTTAGATACTCCCCAGTTCATACACCGGGAGATAATCGCTGTAGACGTGAGTCAAGTGAGACTGAGCATACATAGGAAACATAATTCAGTCTGTCTGGGGGGACCCAAAACAATTTTCCTGGCTTACGGGCACTATTGATCTTAATGAAAGAAAACTCAAGAAACAATTAGCATTGACTATGGTGTATAAACAAACTAATTAAAGAATTTAATACATATTTTTCTCTGCTTCAAACATGGCCTAATTTTAAAATACTTTAGCTGGCCATGAAGAACCAGACTGAAATCAAACCACCACTTAGAAGCTCTGTTAAATTCACCATGTCACTTAATCTCTCAGAACCTCAGTTCCCTCACTTGCAAAAGGGGACTGACAACGCCATTATCCCATTGGATTGCTGTTAACGTTAAAGAAGCTAGTTAATGAACATAAGCAGAGCACAGTACCTGGCACAGAGCAAGCACCCAGCCAAGTGTCCAGCCAATATATGTACGGCTGTGTGTGTATGCCAACATCTCTTTACACTAAAATACAGGTGTTAAAAGCATTTTCAAACCCCCTCTAGACAATGGCCAAAGTATTTATGAAGAGGCCGGTTGCTATTTTAGAAAACCAGCCTCAAAACTTGATTAAGAGTGACATTTCTAAGTTTTTCCTGCTACTATGTAAATAGCACAAAAGTCTCACAAATAAATAGCATCATTCTGTATAAACAGATTCCTAGCTTTCTTTGCAGTGGAGGGCAGCTTCTCACAAATTCTTTTGAGAATGCTCTGGTTTGTCCCAGAATCAACTCGTGCTGAGTTTACTATTCAGACCAGATTAGTACCAGGCAGTTGGAGCAGTCAAATTCCCACAGCCAATTTTCTATAAAAATCCCGAGTAATTGAAATGGGAGGAAGGTACCCAGTAAAGTCAGGGTGAATAATTTAGCACAGTAGCTGTCTGCAGCTTCTGAAGCAACATATTCAAAGCATTTTATTAGAGGGTTGATGAGCCACTGCTGTCTCCAGAGCATCCTGGCTGCCACCCACCTATTTCATCAAGAACAAGGAGAAGAGCAAAATGAGCGACTGGGGGATCTAGGATTAACCCTTCTCGGATACCTGAGTGATCCTGTGAATGCCAAATGTAAACAGTGACATTGTACGTGACATCTTTCTAAAAGTCAGTGTTGAGAAACATGACTAGCCATAGGAGTCATTAAACAAGGGCAGTCGGTCCCCTCCCAGCTCCGTAGATCCCTTTAAGAGGGCGACCCCTCTGCTGGGGCTAGGGATAAACTGGTTGCTCTTTTAGAAAACTGGCCTCAAATCTCTATTGAGTGACTTTTCCAATTCTTAACTGCTCCTATGTAATTAGAAAAAATTCGTAAATCAATACCCTCTATCCCTAATCAGGACCAGTCAGGAGTTGGGGGCACAAATGGCAGAAACCCACCTCAACTTAGATTCAGTAAAAAGGGAGTTTGTTGACTAATGCTGCTGGTAAGAATGCAAAGCTACTCACAGGATTGAATGAAGCTCAAGATCAGAATGGAGTTCACCGGATCTAATGCCTAGAAATCAGTGACGCAGGTCAGAGTCTCAGTGTCTCGAGGGCCTTATGTGGTAGAAGTTGACATCAGTATATAGCAATTATTAAAAGAGTTTAATGGTATAAACCCTATGTCCAACTGTTACAGATTGCATTGTGTCTCCCACCCCCCACCACCAAATTCATATGTTGAAACTTTAACTCCCTCTACTCTTCTTTTTTTTTAATATTTTTATTTATTTTTAAGAGAGAGAGAGAGAGAGAGAGAGAGACAATATGTGAATGGGGAAGGGGCAGAAAGAGAGGGAGACACAGAATTGGAAGCAGGCTCCAGGCTGTTAACACAGAGCCCAACACGGGGCTCGAACCCACGAACCATGAGGTCATGACCCGAGCCGAAGTCAGATGCTCAACAACTGAGCCACCCAGGTGCCCCTAACTCTCTCTACTCTTAATTCGTGGTTGAAACCCCTGTAATAAAAGAGATTAGCAAGAGAAAAAAACAGGTTTATTAACATGTAAATATGTTATGTATACATGTAATATGTCATGTATACATGGGAGATACCCTGTGAAAAATTACTCTTTTAGGTGGCTTAGAACTCCAGCTTAAATTGCATCTTCAGCTAAAGACAAAAGAAAGGTGTAGGAGGAGGCCAACACCTCCTGAGAAGTTACCAAGAAAAGTAAGACGAACAAGGGTAAGTCTTGCTATACCAATTTAAGTAGGTACCTTCTCCAACAATAAAGTTCTCTCGTGATTTAGAGTCATCCTTTTCTTCCTGGTACAGAGAGGAAGACACCCTTACAATACAGCTTTCCTTTATATGTGCAAATGTCCCTTACAAACAATTAACTTCTACTCTGTTTTCAGAACTTCTATGTCTGCTGTTTCTCAACACAACCAGCTCAAAATAATCCTTATGCCAAAGAGGCATATTCTGGGTACTTTGGTACCCTTCAATCTTTATTCCTCTGGCTCCTTTCCTGCAAGGTCATCTCTGGCTGACTGTGTCCCTCAATCAAAGATTACATCTTCTCTCAAGACATTGCCCTACATGACTCTCTCCTTCTCTCAAAGCCTCAGACCTAGGGATAGTCACAGTTCTGCTGATACCAGCCCTGGGCCACTTTACTATCTCTTCTGCTTCTTCTATGCACACACTTCTGCAAATAATCACTCTGTAAATACACCCTTTCCAAATCATTCCACTTTGAGAGTGACATCTGCTTCCCCAACTGATAGAATTCTCTATAAAACAGAGGTGGAGGGGCGCCTGGGTGGCTCAGTCGGTTAAGCGGCCGACTTCGGCTCAGGTCATGATCTCTCGGTCCCTGAGTTCAAGCCCCATGTTGGGCTCTGTGCTGACAGCTCAGAGCCTGGAGCCTGTTTCAGATTCTGTGTCTCCCTCTCTCTGACCCTCCCCTGTTCATGCTCTGTCTCTCACTGTCTCAAAAATAAATAAAACGTTAAAAAAAATTAAAAAATAAATAAAACAAAGGTGGAAAAACTGAAGCACAAATCCTCCTTCTCCCTTCCACCTGGAAAAAGGATCGCAGATAATATCCAAAGTATGTTGGACTCTAACACACAAAGTCCCTGTCAGATGAGATATTTTTTAATGTGCCATCTGTTATCAGAAATCCCTTTCTTAAATGTTTATTTCCTTTGGGAACTTTCTTTCATCTTTGCTTTCGAATTATATTCATATCTTAGAATCTTTATGGCCATAGTACTGGGGTCAGTTTATTGATTGAAACCTTCTGTGTCTGATAATTTTGACCATTCAAGATTTCCACCTGTGCCATGGAGAGCAATGTGGCATGTTTTTGGTTTTGGTTTTGGTTTTTCAGAGTTCGATATCTGAAAAGTGAAAAAAAGCTTCTACACCATGGTGTGGATTTTATCTCCTGGAGAATCAATACAAGGTTTGAACATTTGGGGTTTCCTTTCATTTTGCCAGTGACCTCAACCTCTTCTCTCATTTCACCGGTTTTGCATTTAGTCATTGACTACTCCAAAGGCAAACTGCCCATCTATTTAATGTCTACTACTTACCAAGCATTGCACATTATTTTTATTCTCAAAGCAAGCTTCTGAGGCAGATCTAAGCATCCCATTTTTATAACCAAGAAGACAGACTCAGGAAGGTGATCTAACTGGACACAAATGGTAGGTGGTGAAGGACGGGAAGGCACCAGGTCGAAGTGACTCTAAAGGATGTGATCCACACCACCTGGGATTCTGCTGCTTCCTGCTCGCTTCTCCTACTAAGTACCTTCACCTGCATCTAGAACACTCAACCTGGGATGCTGCTCCCACCATGATCTTCCTGACTCAGCCCTCATCTCCAGCATTTCCTCCATGGCTGACTGTACCCAGCTGTGGGATGTGGCTATGGACAGATAAATCAACAGAGATATGAACAAACGCTTTCCAGAATTTCATGCAGAGATATAATAATCTCATTTACAAATGCCATTGACTAACCAGGAGAATTAAAAAACTGGAAAGTTGGAAAGCTTTTGCTTGTGAAGAGGAAGTGTCCCATTCCTACCTTGCTTTTTAAAGAAATATATTCTGGAGAATAATAAAAAGTATATTTTCCCTTTTTATTTCCTAAGGAACCAAATAGGAGATATAAGTACTAAAATAGATTTACTTGCCTTCAGTGCTCCATTCTGTTCTGTCATGCCTTTATGAATTTCAAAGGGAAGGAACTCTTTGGGTCAGGCATTCATCTGTTGCAAGGCTCCAGGCGAGAGCCTCCAGGAATGAGAGGCTTGTGACCTCTAGGTGAAGTTAACAAAGTCAGAACACTGTTTGCATGTTTTGCCTTAGTGCTGACTTTCCTAGAAGGTGACTTAGGTGGGGTCGTTTGTTTGGAGTTGTTTCAATCTCAGAATGAAGAGAACTCCTTCATATCTAAGGACATGGGGGAACAAGGCAAGTGAGCTAAGTCTGTGACTCAAAGATAAAACCAGCTTAATGTGATTTAAGAGACCCAGGAGAGACTTCCTAGCCCCCAAACATCTCTCACTGGCTTGCTCCAGGACATAAAAAGCAACCTCACGTTTACCCCCATCTTTGTTTACAGTTTACGAATTATATTCATATCTTAGAATCTTTATGGCCATAGTACTGGCCATAAAGTACTATGTTAAAAATACTTGTTAAAAATCTATGTTTAAAGTACTTGTGAAAAATCTAGACACCTGGGCCCAGTAAGAATAGGTGCCAATTCAGGACGTCTGGAAGGTGACAAGGAATTTGCATTTGCAGCAAGCACCTGGGTGATTCTGAGCAGGTAGCCCTGCTTCAAGAGGTCCCAAATCAGTATTTTCCTGGGTTCTGGGAATATGGTAGTTAACGGATCTTAGTAGCTAGTAGAGTGAGTTTGTAAGGTATGTCATATGGGGGCTGCTCAGGTCCTCAGTCACTGGGTTAGCATTTCAGAACCAGATCCTGGGGAGAGAGGCAATCTTGGGTCCTGCATTTTCAGAATTCAATTATGCTGTGCCATTTTTCTCTGAAATGGTGGTATTTTGACATTTTAAACTCCATCTTTCAAATGGCTTACACTTTCAACCATTTCCTAGATACTTATGTAAATGAGGTACGGTTCAGCCCTCCAGAAACTCACACCCTAGTGAGTGGATCTTGCAAACTCACTGCTAAAATGGGAGCCACTGAGGAATTGTTAAATTGGGAATGTTAGCTACTCTTCTCTACAACCGTATTACCTGGTTATGGTAAAAGCAAGCCACCAACCAAATTCTGCTGCACCTACAGACACTTGTTCACTAAATATTTATTGGTAAACAGGAGGAAAAAAAGCAGTTCATACACCCTTGCACACTAGTTTCTCTCAAGACAATTGCCAGGATTCCAGGGTCAGGGTTCTATCCCCAGTATTGCTAGCATGAGGCAACCAGAATTTTCCAGAGTTCGTGGATAGACCCAAAACCAGGTAAATGCTTACCTAAGGCATCGTTCTAAGGGTGTAGGTTATAATTTTAGCTGAATATGTATATCCTACTCATGCAAGAGTGGATGGTTTCTAAATTATTTAACTAGCCCACTTATCTTGAATATCTCTATATTTACCAAGAGATCCCATTTCTAATTTTCATCATGTTAATCAAATTCCACTAATTTCACCAATTTTTATTGGTGACATAAACTATGCTAATTGGCAAAGCACCCGATATTGATGGAGCTATAAATCACAGAAGTGCTTTGCCTTTGGATTGTGCATTCTTGGTTGAAGTCCAAAAACATTGGGTTAGAGCCCAAACTATGTGGCACACGTATAATGTGGCACTGTATATTGAGAAGCATTTAAAGATGAATAACAGATCTCTCTTAAGACTGCATGAGACTCACATACGCATTGTGATATCTTCGAAATCCTGCTCAAGGGGTTGCTTTTTACCTGGTGGTTGTCCAGAAGTGACACAACAGTCCTCTACCTGCTCCGATTTTGGTTCAGAACACGGATCACCATACTGTGAGAACTACATAGCTCCAACAAGGATCGAGTTTCTTCTCAAACCTTTCGAATTGAAGTCCCAGGGCCCTAAATATCTATTCTATCCAGACAGTTTTCTCCATGAAAATCAAAGTAGAAAGACTATGGTCCCTAGAGTCACTTACCATTAGGTGACTTGGACAAGTTTCTTCATCTCTGGTCCTCAGTGTCTTCATCTATAAAAAGGAGGTAATTATACATCCTCCTTAGGATTGTTACAAAGATCAAGACAGTACCTGGTACAGAGGAGATGCTCAGCTAATTTTATTTTTAGTATCTGTATCTTTTAAATCTTTGTCATTTTTTCTTGTTTATGAATTCAAAGGAAGAATAAGATCTAATTATACAAGCAGTACTTTATCTCACTATCACTAGAGATTACTAGTCACCGACCTTGGCCTTAAATCTTACTCAAAACCTTTTAAAATCCAGAAGGTTAGCCCTGAGGCTTCTGACTCTCTTAAAATTCCACAGCCTCTCTTATCTGTCCACTGGTCATATTAGGGTGAGACTCTCTTTTTGTTTCCAGAAAGCCATCTTTTTCTATTTCTAGTCCCAACAAGATAATCACAGATTCCAGCTCTAACGCTCTTTCCTTTCTGTTTTGTGTCTGTGTGTGTGTGTGTGTGTGTGTGTGTGTGTATTATGGTCCTAAGCTTTGAGAATCCTGATGGTCAGTGGATTGGCAAGGCTGCCTTCAACTATCTTAATCCAAACCAAGTTTAACTTCATGCTCTTAGCAACTTTTCTTATAGGAGAAGCGCCTCTTTTTTTCAAGGATACTTACCTCATCATGGGGCACCCGGGTGGCTCAGTCGGTTAAGCGTCTGACTTCAGCTCAGGTCATGATCTCACAGTTCATGAGTTCAAGCCCCACATCAGGCTCTGTGCTGACAACCCAGAGCCCGGAACTTGCTTTGGATTGTGCGTCTCCCTTTCTCTCTGTGCCTCCCCTGCTCTCACTCTGTCTCTCTCTGTCTCTCAACAACAAATAAATGTAAAAAAAAAAAAAAAAAAAAGGATACTTAACTCATCCGCCCTACCAGGATTTTCATTGAAGACCCCTCCCAGAAAGTTTCCCCACCCATATTCTCATCTCAAGTTCCCAGTCCCCTCAAAAACCCAAACATGGGTTCTTACAAGAGAGCATTCCCTTCTCTCTTGCTGATCTGATTCTGTACGTGGGTTTTAAACAACCACTTTCCTGGGGCACCTGGGTGGCTCAGTAGGTTGAGTGTCCTGCACTGGCAGTGTGGAACCTGCTTGGGATCCTCGCTCTCCCTCTCTTTCTGCCCCTCCCCTTCTCACTCTCTCTCAAAATACATAAATAAACTTTAAAAAGTAAATAAATAAGCAACCACCTTCCTGTTTTCCTTAAAGAGATTAACACTTCATGCCAAGGCAGCAAGCTGCAACCCCCGCCAGCATTTTGAATCATTTAAATTTCTGCAGGTGGAAACTTTGCTACTCCCCAATTTGCATTGGCCCAAGCCCTCGCCATTCTGGCACAGCCCCTGCATCACACAGTTGGTTACCGGCCTGCCCTGGAAGACGTCTGGGTAACCCCCAACCCAGGCTTCTGTCATTACCATCATTGCCACTTTACAGGCAGTTTATCCCATTAACCAGTTACTTGATTGGCAAGGTCAGGGATGTTCAACCTATGATGGAAGTTTTGTTGCGGGGTGAGATAATAAGGGGGAATAGCGATTTTTTTCTGCTCATAGGCCTGGATTAGAAGCCCGGGAGTTGGGAAACCAGGGGATGGGGAGCCCGAGTGATGCCAGCAGAAAGGGTGTCATTCACTGAGCAAGATGACCGCAGACTGCTTTCCATTACCTTCCCCAGTCAGTGCTCATCTGGTGAAAACTGTAACAAAGACAGCCTTTGAACTTCAGGGAAAGTGAAGAAGGAAGAGGGACATGGTTGCAAGGCTCTGGGCAGAGACAGACTTTGTCTTGCAGCCATTGTTCTGTGTTCTGATATTTATGACAAGTGTAAACCCCAGTGCATTTTGCCAATAAGGCTCAAATTTAAAACACTTACTTCAAAGAGAAACTGGAAAAGGATCCTCTCACCAATTACCTTTCTGCCAAGATCATAACCTGAACGGTCCTTATTAGAAATGGCTCATTATTGACAAAATGATAATAATCACGATAGTAAGTAATAACTAACATAAGTACAAGCAGACTTCTTGTTTACAACAGCTCCTTTATCTGTAAGAGCTAAAAACTGTAAAAAACAAAAAACACCCTCCAGCATGTAAATGGTTAAAAAAAAAAAAAAAAAAAAACAAACCATGGTACGTCCATACTAGTCAGTCACAGAAAGGAACAAACTATTGATACATGCAACAACCTGGATGAATGCATAGGAAATTATGCTGCGGCAGCCATCCTGTAGAAAGAGGATAGATTCCCACCCAAAATATGGTTCAAATATTAATATTGATGACACTATATACACATCAAGAGGTTATGAAAAGGTTTATTACTCACATAATATAGTTTTCAGAGGCCAGGCAGACAATCTTCCCAAGCAGACCCAAAAATGGCTTGAGGGGGTGTGGGAAGAGACTGGCTTGGGATTTTTATTGAGGTTAGGGGCTGAGGCAGGGGTAAGGACTCCTGCACGTGGCATGGGCTCACATGGTTTGAATCTCCCCCCAGAGCCCAAGGAAGAATTCAGGCTTTCTTTTCAGCTTGTCCAGATGTGGGACAGAGGCTGAAAAGCTGTCAATAGACATCAAAAAAATGGAGTCAGCCAATCTCAAAACGATGCATACTGTCTGATTCCATTTACATAACATGTTGAAATCACACAATTTTAGAAATGGAGGACACATTTGTTAGTGGTTGCCAAGGGGTAGGGTTGGAGATGGGGATGAAGGAGATAGAGTGATTACAAACGGGCAATATGAAGGATCCTTGTGGTGTTGGAACATTCATATCCTGACTATGGTGGAGAATCCACAAACTTACACAGGTAATAAAACCCTGTAGAACTTAATACACACACACACACACACACACACACACACACACACACACACACACATGAGTACAAATAAAAATAAAACTGAGAAAATCTGAAAAATATACATGGATTGCATCAGGGTCCATATCCTGGTTGTGATGTTATACTACAGTTTTGCAAAATGTTACTACTAGGAGAAACTGGCTAATGGGTGTGTATGATCTTTCTGTATTAAATCTTCAAACTCATGTGAATCTGTAATTATCTCAATAAAAGTTTCAATTTAGAAAATGCTTAAATTGGGAACGAGGAGTCTATTTGGATTATAGGACATTCTGGGATGGGAGAAAGAGCAAGACTGAGTGAATGCCTCTGAATTGAGCCCACTAACCCATTGTTACCAGCAGGTCCTTATAAAGTCATTTTCAGCAATGTAATAGCCAACCATGGGTCAGACATCATAATTATCATTAGGACGAAAAGCTGGGCAAAGACTAACTTAGGACAGAGAAAGGCAGGATAAAATTGAAGGGAGGCCTTTTAATAATTTAAAGACTGATATTTACAATATATAGATAAACAGTAGAAAAAGATTCATATAGGAATTTCCTGATAACTATCTATGTAAAGATATCAGCTACAATTCAGTCATTCTCAAATTTTTTTCAGTAAAATGTTCCCTAACCATAGAGGGAAAATGTGTGTGTATGTGTGTACACGTGGGTGGGTGTGTTTGCTCATGGGTGCGTGCATGCATGCATTCATGCGTGAGAGTCTGATATGCACCCAGAGGCAGCCATTCAGAATCTGAAATACCTGTGAAATTCATATAAATGTTGCATTATGTTCCATAATACATACATTTTTATTGTGACACAACAATATTGTTTTCAATTTAAAATTTTTAGTTAAAATCATGTGAAAAAATTTAGTTTGAGCAAAATTGACCTGCAGGGCAATGACTGCTCTATGGCCCAGGCATACATCTATCCATCTGTGGTACATAGCACCCTACTGTAAGAAGCATACCTCTACATTTTTCTAAGACTTTCAAATTAAACCTTTCTTTAAAAAAATGGCTAAACTTCAACTTTGAGTCTTTGCTCATACTTCTCCTTCCATCTGGAACGCTTTCCCAAGCCTTTCTCCCCATGAATCTTTCTCTGCTTATGGCTCAAGGAGCCATAAAATGCTCCATCCATGAATTCCTCTCAAACTTTCTGTTAGAATGCATTTGTATTCCTTCTCTATATTCCTAAACCTACCTCTATTTTAGCCATTTGCCCCCCCCCCCACCTTCAGTGTGTAAGTAACTCTAAAATGAAATGCGTTTACATGCCTAATAGCTTAAAAACAGGGTGGTACGTCCTGTGGCTAGGTCCATCTACACTTCTTCCCATAGGAGATCTTGGTCACGCTCACCATTTTAAATAAATGCAGTCCAAATGCTGAGGACTTTCCAAGTTATATCTTCATCCCTTCCTCTCCTTGAACTTTAGACTTCCATATCCAACTGCTTTCTCAATACATCCACTTTCTTGACTAATAGACATTTCAAACTAGATTCCTCCACAGACATCAAACCTGCCCTTCCTCAAGACTTCCCATCTCACCAAAGGGGCCGGGCCATGAGGCACCAGTTGCCTCAGTCAGAAACATCAAGAAGCCTCCCTAGATTCTTTTTCCCTTCATGATACCCCCATATTCAATTCATCAGTAAGACCTGTCAATTCTGCCTCCTAACCCATCCCAAATTAACTCTGGACACCCACGCTGTTGTAATAGCTTCCAGACTAGTTTCCAACTTCCATTTCACCTCTTATCAATCTGTTTTCCACAATAGCTGCATAGCAGCCAGTGATCTTGTGAATCAAATCACATTATTCCATGCTTAAAACCCTCCATCAAATGCCTGTTACAGTAGAATAAAGCTCTTTACCCTGACTTCAAAAAGTCCCCACCTTGACCACTCCCCTTACACTTTTTCCACCCTTCTAACCTTTCTGTTCCTCAAATATTCCAAGCCTATTTCTACCTTCTGGTCTTTGCTCCAACCAGTTCCATCTTCTAGGCATGTTTTCCTTCTGATTGCCCATCGTATGCTTCTTATTCCTGATGTTAAGATCTTGACTTAGATGGCACCTCCTCAAAGTCCATCCCTGGCCATGCAATCTAATGTCAACACGTAGTCATGCTCTTTCCCTCCTTAATTTATTAGCACGACATTTTTTTGTGTCTTTGATTTTTTGTTCATTGTGCTAAAATATAGGTAACATAAAATTGAACCATTTTTAAGTATCCAGTTCAGTGGCATTGAGTACATCCACTGTGTGGCACAACCATCACCACTATCCAATTCCAGGGCTTTTTCAATTTCCCAAACTGAAAGTCTGTCCCCATTAAACAGTAACTCCCAGTTACTCACCCACCCACCACCAGCCCCTGATTGCTTCTATTATCCATTCTGGTCCTAGAAATTTGCCCATTCTAGGTACCTCATGCAAGTGGAATTATGAGATAATTTATCCTTTTGTGTCTGGCTTTTTTTCACTTAGCCTAATGCTTTCAAGGTTCATCCATGTTGTAGCAGGGGTCAGAACTTCATTCCTTTTTAAGACTGAATATTCTATTGTGTGGGTATACCACATTTTGTGTATCCATTCATGCATTAAAAGACACCTATGTTGTTTCCACTTCGGGCTGTTGTGAACAATGCTGCCATGAACATGGGGGCACTAATGTCTGTTTGAATCTCTGCTTTCAATTATTGGAGGTATCTACCTAGACGTGGAATAGCTGGGCCATGTGAGGATTCTATGTCTAACTCTTTGCAAAACCACCATACAATCAGCATGGCATTTTTAAAAAAGTGTTTGCTTACCTGTTTCACTGGAGTGAAACCTTCATGCGGGCAGCATCTGCATCTGTCTTTCCCATCCCTGTATCCCCAGCACCTAGAATAATTTCTGCCGCATGATGGACACTCAAAAGTGTTTGTGAGATGAATGAATGAAATAGGTCCTCAGTAATTGTCAGTGTTCTTTCTCCTTTACACACTATTGTCCATAAACAGATCACAAGCTCCTTGAGGGCAGCACTAGATTTCATTCATCTGTGTAACCTCAGCACTTAGCACATTGAAGGCACTCAATAAGCCCTTGTTAAGTTGAAATAAATCCCCTTTCTTTGCTTTTAGTTTGATTTTCTCAGTTTAGCTCTGTAGATCTCAACTGATGATAATGGAGTCGTAAAAAAGGAAGACTTTCCTCTGGTTTTTCAGTAAGAAAAAAAACCCCAAAATGTCGAAAGAGGCCCACAAGGACAGTTGGCTCCTAGGCATCTCTGACTCTTTTTCTCTTATCCTTTTCCCTTTGGTTTCTGGATTCTAGTATCTGCCAGAGGCAGGACTGAAGGAAGCACAAACAGCTGAAAAATCTGTTACATTACATCATCTGTCTCTGGGAATTAAGGCATGCTGGCTAGGTTTCACTTAAAAAAAAAAATCCTAAAATTTGAGTCTTGGGTTCAGATAAAATACAAGTCCTGATATCCCAAGACTTCTTAAAATTTTAAGTAATGTTCCTTGGATTAGAAATTTAAATGATTTTCAAATAGCTCTGAGCCTGGTAATTCTGATTATACATGCCATATACAGGTAAAGAATATATTTTACCACTCCATATTCTATATAATAAATTACACACACACATTACATATTGCAATTGACGTATATTGCATGTAATAATGGGTTGCTAAATGGGGATAGCAAAACCCAAGCAAGAAACACTGGAACCATTTCCATGAATTTTCTCCCCCAATCCTGCCAGCTTCTTTTGCTGTTAAGAACAGTCTTCGTTTCAGCCAACAGCGTTTGAGGCAAAGTGAAACGAGAAAGAAACCTCGTAGAATTGCAACATCAGCAGGCTACAAAGGCCCACCAGACTCTGACCATTTTCCCAGTGTCCCCATCAACCCTCCCAGCTACCTCCTGCCCTCTGTACTGGAGCTACTGGCCTTTACACAGGTCCTGCCTCTATAGTGTCTGCTGACTGCATGACTCCCAGACAGGAAACCTCAGGTCTTCATCCTTGGATTATGAGGCTTCCGTCATCCCTCTAATTCCACCTCTTCCCAAAACTGAAAATCTCGTAAAGCATTATTACCACCAGGGCTCTGCCCTGGGTGTTGCCATTCTTGGAGGGCCATTAATTCTTGGAGGAAATATGCTCACTTGAACAGCCCTATCTGACTCTTGGGTGTGACAAGGGTATGTGAGATTACTGTCTATCAAAAGCAAACACTGCTTTCAGAAAACTGGCAAACAGTGCAACAGAGAGAATGGGGACTTGTGTAAAGCCCCAGACAGGCCTTAAAACCACACCCCAAATCTGTCTCCAAATCCCTGCTTTCCAGTGTGCTCTTTTTTCTTTAAAAAATTGTTTGCAACTTTTTTCCCAATCACGGGTCATTCTTGTGACCTCATGGACTTGGAGCAGATGAGAAATGAGGAAAGAGGAAAGTTGACCATGTTTCAAAGGACAGATCAGTCAGAAGGAAGGGAGAAGAGTAAGGGAAGGGTCAAGACTAGCGGAAGGCAGAGTCGGAAGTTCTGGTGGGTGGACCCCAGGTGAGGCTTCACCTGCCACCTGTCCTTCCCCGTCAATCCTAAATACCCCTTCGCCTCTAGTGTTGCTGCCAGTTACTGAGTGCCCTGGCGCAAAGGCTGTCTAATGTGAACAGGACAGAACTGGTGGTCAGAGCTCTCCTATCAGGCCAGGCCGCTCTCTGCCCCCAGGCCACATGTAGGATCGTTCTGGGGCTGATGGTTAGGACAGAAAGGCCTCCCGGGATGTCCTAAAGCAAGGGGTAAAACAAAGATTGTCCCGAGCTTCCTGACGGTTAGAATCTAGCAGACACTCAGGCCCAGAGGAGAAACGCAAAGGGCCTCCAGTCGTCTGGCACACTCTGGATACTCAATTCCTCTGTGTTGAGTAAATGGATAGACAGAGAGGCAGAGAGACGGAGATAGCAGGAGGCTTCCATAGCTCATCCCTTTTTGACAGTACTCATCTGGGGCCCGTCCTGGTCACCAGTCCAAGCTGTTCACTCATACTCAAGCACATGTTGCCCAGGGAGCCACTAGGAGCCACTCCTTCTAGGAGTCAGAGGGAGAAAGAAGCTCAGCCATTCCCACCGCAAGCTGTGATGCTCGCAGTCCCACAAGACTCCGTACAGGGGATAGAGTAGCTGTTATCTATCCCATTGACAGATAAGAAAGCTGAGACAGAGCAAGTAGATTGTGACTTGCTAAGGCCAAAGAAGTGGTAATTGGTGGCTCTGGAAGGCCTTAGAACCCAGGTCACCTGACCCCTGCACTGGAACATTCTCCTACAGCCAGGCTTCACTGCCATGGGACCGGTGCTAGCAGTGAATATGAACTTCACTTCCTCACTTATCAATCATCCAGGCTCCACTGTCTCTCTCTGATGAGTTGGAGGAGAGCTCCCTCCTGCTTATTGTCCCCAAGTAGGCAAACAACAACCAAATTAGCCAAGCAGACCAGCCCTGAACAAAGTCCCAACCTTGGAGGTCTTTGTTTTTGTGCTTTCAGCCTCTCCCAGAACTCTTTTCCTCCAGCGGGAATGCTCTCTTTATTCCTGAAGAGTCTTTTTAGCAGATATAGTGGGGGCAGAGAGCTTGAGCACAGGCCCTCAGAAGGATGCCACTGATAACCTCAACCACGTTGCCATTGTGTTCCTTCTTAAAGTAGGATTACATCCTAAGAGAAGTCTTATGTGGCGTAAGTGATTTTATCCTCCTCTCCACAGGCCTTTGCAATTTAAAAGGGGAAGACCAAGATTCTGGAATGGTCTTTTTCAATAGCAGTGCTGTTGGCATTACCAGAGAGAGAGAAGAGATACAGAAGGTCAGGGAGCTTTCCAGCTGGTGGCTTTCACCTACTCTTTCTGTAAGGCCAGTCTAGCAGCCAAGAAGAGATTGGGGAAGGAGAACGTGAAAAAGGCCTTCACTTGCAGAAGTACCACACTGGGGACTGTCACCCCAACTTAGTTTCTCTGACATGGATCCTGGTTGGGGGAGGGGGGACAGGTAAAGAGGAGGAAAACCACTTCAAGAGAACTTGGAGGGTCTATCTTGCTTTCGGAAATCAAAAGCCAAGCTGTCAACGTCCAGTCAATTACGAGAGAAAAAAATGAAACATGGCCATGCCGTGAGTAACTGATTTCTTCAGGATCAGTGCCGGGATTCTCTCTTACCCCTCCTCTCCTCCAGCTTTCTGGATGGAGATGGTTTGCTTATGTCATGTCTTTTCTCCACATCTAGAGATGTGGCAGCTTGTCACGACCCTTGGCTCCTGACCAAACTGGATGGAATGCACACTGCTGAGAAAGGTCCTCTCTTAGAGCTGAGGACAATGCCCTGCCAGATGGATGCCTGCCCTGGGGGTGGGTTCTTCTCTCCCCCCCACCCCACCCCCAGCCTGAGATGGCAGTGCAAGCACTGTGTGCCAGAGGCTAGCCTGACCGTCCCTTGCGTCTGCTCCATGGCCCGGTTTTTTTGCTTTTTTCAACTTGCCTCACGAGATTTGTTATTCAATTTTCCATGATTTTAGTACCACCTGCTGCCAGCAAGCACGAGACAGGAATAAATATTTCACTGGCATAAAGTTGGCCAACAGCTCAGTCCGTGTCATTGACTTTCAACCAGGGGTTTTATTAAGCAAGTTTAAGTCCCAAAGCCAGTCAATTTGCCAAGCTGAAGTTGAACTTATGATCAGAAGATAAGAAGCCGCAGTCCTCAGAGGCACCCCTGAGGGCCCAGTTACGCCCCCAGCCCTTCCTTCAAAAGGAAAACCCAGGAAGGTCTGGCCAATCTGGCTCACAATCTGTGAGCCAACTTTGGGGTTTCTTTCCCAATAGCTCTGTATCCAAAACAGTGGCACAGAGCACTGGTTCGTTCATTTTCTTTTAAGTTCTTGGCAAATAAATCCTAAAGGAGTAATGCCTTTTAGGCATTATATGCAATTCCAAGAGCAAAATACAATGTTTGGAGGTGGTCTGTTGTCTACACAATAGTTGGTGGCAGTTGGTTGGTGCAGTAAGGGGTGGCGATTAGGAATTCTATAGTTCAGAACAAAGGGTGAAGAGTTTAGCCACAATTGAGTTAAATGCAAGCATTATGTGGGGCCAGCACATGGTCTCCTTACCCCACTCATTCTTTTTTTTTTCAATTTTCTTTTTTTTTAATTTTTTTTTTAACGTTTATTTATTTTTGAGACAGAGAGAGACAGAGCATGAACGGGGGAGGGTCAGAGAGAGGGAGACAGAGAATCTGAAACAGGCTCCAGGCTCTGAGCTGTCAGCACAGAGCCCGACACGGGGCTTGAACTCATTGACCGTGAGATCATGTGACCTGAACCAAAGTCGGCTGCTTAACCGACTGAGCCACCCAGGCGCCCCATCAATTTTCTTAATATAAACTTTATATATAACAAAATTCTCCCATTTTAAGGTGGGGGGGAGGGGCAAGATCATACACACCCCCGTGCAGAGATAACCTAGAAGGACTCACAGGACTCAGCATATAGTTGGTACTCTAAGCTCACTACTTTAGGCTAAGTCTTAGTCCAGTGACATAGTATAAAGTAATACATATGCAGCCTTTTCTTTTTTCTTTGTTCTTCTCCATACCATCTCCCCACCCCCGTCCCAAACACAAGGAAAGAAGATCCAGGACCCTTGACGCTAAGCAGACATCTCTGGGTATCCAGCCTGACATCAGAAATGGGCCACAGGGAAGGAATAGGATTATGAACTTTCCTAATCTGGAAATGTAAGCCCTCAAGCGACATGTTCCGAGGATGTAGGTGGAATTATATCACGTGCATACCCAGTGGACAAAGTGGGACATATGGTTCTACATAACTTACTTTAGTCCTCAAAAAAGTCCTAGTAGGTGGTACTATTTTTGTTCCCATTTTATACATAAGGAAACTACAGTTTAGTAAAGTAACTTGTCTAACAAGTGGGAAAATTTAGATCCGAGCCCGGATTTGCTGACTGTCCCTAACCAGTATGTCTGACTGGTACTTGGGGCTGGCAACAAGGGGTGATCCACCTCATCATGACATACCCTCTCCAGATGTCCAGCCCTGGACCACGCTGAGCCTGAACTCCTCCTGCAGCAAAGGGCAGACCCAGAGCCAGATCTGGCTCCTGAAATGAGCCCCCTGAGACACTCAACGTTCCATTCAGCAAGTGCTAATCAGGTACCTATGGTGTATGGTTCGTGTTTAGGAGCTAAGAAGAAGTCTAACAGGATCCATGCTTCCTAAAATACCTTGCCATCTGTTTCAGGAAAGACGATCAGCACATATTACAGCATATATAATACAAGGCAGTTTACAGTGAACTAAGTTGTATGGTACTGACTATAATTTTTATAGCAATTCAGAAAAAAAAGAGGTGAATATGGACTGTTCCGACTCAGGAAAGGCTTTGTAAAGAAGGAACGTGAACCAAACACTCCAGGGTGGGTGGGATTTGGATAAGGAAACAGTCTCAGATGCCCATACTAATCCTCTCCCCTACAACCAAATACCAGCGTTGGATTCTTTCTTTTCTTTTCTGGGTTTTTAAAAATTTTTTTTTGAGGGGGGGAATAATTTCTTTTAAAGCCAGTGTTAGTAAGTTGTATATTTTTCTTTTTTTTTTTTTCAAATTCCATTAGATTCTACATTTAGTACAAAATGATATAAACACAAAATTTCAAAAACATGTTGCTATTAAAAGTATCTAACTTCTGGTCAATGCTCATGGAATGTCTTGTGATTTCCTAAAACTGACTCTTCTGACCTGGTCACAAATAATGTCAATGTAGGACAAAGGCATCTGCCACCATCTGAGAGATTTTTAGAACTATAATAAAACATATGGAATTAAGATGTCTACTTCCAAGGGCCTATTCTCTTTCCTAATTGTTAACAAGTTGACCAGAGCCTTTAAAGGAAAGCAGAGTTTTACCCATGAGCTGAGCTTTACTCCAAAGCTCCCCATTTCGCATTTGTAGGAAGGCCTGTCCCCACGCCCATCCCAGGGTAGAGACAAACTCATATGCAACCTGAACTTGTTGGCTTTCTTGGCTCTCACATCCTGAATGATGCTCTGCAAAGGGCTAGAGATGCCACCTCCTTGGCAGTGGTCCTGAGTTCAGTCTCATGTCTGCTGGGGCAGGCTCAATGATCGTGGCCATGCCTCTGGGTTTGTCCCCTAACACAGCATGCTTTGCATCTTTGGATCTGAAGGAGCATTGACAGTTGGATCTCTTGCTACATTGCAATGGTAACTGAACAGAGACTGGGCTAAATAAAACCACCATCACCCACGTGGAGGACTTTGACAGGGAGGATGGTTTGGATGAGGTTCTACCTGTGCCAGAGATCCCAAACATGGTCAGCTGCCAACCAGCTTTGCTGACTGTTGATTGATGGTAAGCAAGAAGCTCCTCGTGCACCCCAATCTCCAGAACAAGGGAAGGAGAAGGGAGCCCTGGGAGCAGGGATGGGGGTAAACCCACAGGACAGAGGAGAGCCTAGAAAGAAGCTGGATGACACTGTCCTCATTCACTCCCGAATGAACCCGGGTGTGGTCATATTCTTTAACTCTCCCTTTCAGCATTGTGTTGTTCTGGAATTTATAACCCCAGACTGAAACAGCAATCCCAAGCTAAATTCCTAAAAAACTCATTACTTTCCTAAACAATTGTTCCTAACTGGTCCCTGCCTCCTACCTCTGGTGTCTCCCTCAGTCTGACCTTTCCCACACAGTGGAACCAGATTAGTCTTCCCACGTATAACTTGGTCTGCAACTCTGTTTATTCAGGGTTTGTTCATGTTACCCTGTAGTCTAGGGAGGATATACAAGAGAACCGAAGTGGACCCTCGGCCGTGGGATTCACAGGTACACCACAACCTATCCGCACAGGCTGCTCTGATCTCATCTCTCATGATGTTCTTTAAGTGGCCCACAGCCCCCCTGGGGCTCGGGCTCAGCTCTTTTGATGGGCCTTTATCTTTTCCCTCCAGTTTTCTAGCTTCCTCGGTATCCTTTGGAGTCCCACCCCCTACATTAAGCCCCCTGGAGAACCCTTGGCCCCTGCTTCACACGACATAGAATAACAGAATGACAGTGCTTACTTTTGAGCAAAGTTTTCCCTAAAGCAAAGGGTAAATGTCCTGAGTTATGCCCTATTGTGTGAATTTCCCCAAGGAGCACATCCTATTTCTAGCAAACAGAATGCCTCTGCTGTGAGCTCCTTGCATTCAGAGATCGGGCCTCATTCTTCTCAACACTGTTGAGACAGATGATACTTAGAATGAGCTCAATCAATATTGGGGGGGAAAGGTGGCCATTTTTTCTGAGCTTGTAATTTGTAGACAAATCTATACTTGCAAGGAGGCTTAAAGATAAAACATAAATTGGCTTGAAATCTTAATACATCTTTTTAAGTTTATTTATTTTGAGAGAGAGAGATCAGGCACGAGCAGGGGAGGGGCAGAGAGGGAGGGGGAGAGGGAGAGAATCCTAAGCCTGCTTTATGCCAGCCTAGAGCCCGACTCGGGGCTTGATCTCACAAACCATGAGTCGGACACTTCACTGACTGAGCCACCCAGGTGCCCCATTAGTACACTTCAAAACATCTATTCCCAGTCTGGAGCCAAACAGAAGATATGTGTTTGACCTAGCTATTGAATGAATTAAATAATTAAAGGCTAGAACTGCTTGGCTCTTAGGATCTTTAAAATTGTGAACATGAATCATGAATTGTAAGAGTAAGCATCTAAAAAAATGAGAGAGAGAGAGAGAGAGAGAGAAAGAGAGAGACAGAGAGAGAAGGGGGAGAGAGAACAGTCCCCCTGAGATACCAATTAGTCCATCTCTTTCCAAATCCATACGTTCTAGACTCTTTTTTAAAGCACCATCAAAACAAACCTTTCAGGACCTGCTAAATGAGGCAACCCTTCAAAAGTGTATGTAAAACACGGTTGTAAATCTAGGTTTTATGAGAGGAAATGACAGAAGGATAGTGTCTGTGAAGGCTAGACTTTGCAAAGCTGTTCTGTAAATGCTTTTTATTTTATGGACCAGTTTTATAATCCCCATCAGGCACATGCCTACCCTGGAATTACTCATGTGTGTGTGCATGTGTGTGTGTGTTCCAGCCAGTGGTTACCTGAGCCAGACTGTATGAACTCATTAAATGATTAAATGTCTACCCGAGGAAAACAAATGCATTACTGATAGATGACTATTGGGTCCATGTGGCAGATGCAAAAAACATCTTGCTCCTAAGGAAAATATATTTCTTTTATTCAACTTATATATTTAGAAACTACTGGGTTTTTTTTTTTAAGTTTTATTTATTTATTTTTGAGAGACAGAGAGAGAGAGAGAGAGAGAGAGAGCAAGTGCAGGAGGGGTAGAGAGAGAATCCCCAAGCAGGCTTCACACTGTCAGTGCAGAGCCCAGTGTGGGGCTCAAACCCATGAACCTTGAGATCATGACCTAAGCCAAGGCAGGACGCTTAACTGACTGAGCCACCCAGGCACCCCACTACTCTTTGTTTGTCTTTTAATTCCTTGAAAGGGAGGAAAATGCACATTACAATATTTCTAAGGCCAGCCACACCTTCCCCAGGACCTTGCCATGCAAGTCCTCCTGGGAACATACTAAGATTCTTCCCCATCTTCTTTTTTTTTAACGTTTTTATTTATTTATTTATTTATTTTTTTTGAGACAGTGAGAGACAGAGCATGAATGGGGGAGGGGCAGAGAGAGAGGGAGACACAGAATCGGAAGCAGGCTCCAGGCTCTGAGCCATCAGCCCAGAGCCCGACACGGGGCTCGAACTCATAGACTACGAGGTTGTGACCTGAGTTGAAGTCGGACGCTTAACCGACTGAGCCACCCAGGCGCCCCAGTTCCCCATCTTTGATTAATTTTCTTTTCAATCGACAGAGGAAGTGCAGGAGGCTGCGCTCACACAGACAACAGGCAAGCATCTGGAACCAGGTCACCTATTCTCTCTATCACTGTCCCTCTCCCTGGAGTACTGGGGCTTCTCACTGCTGCTATACATCTGATTTATTTTGGGTTCTCCGGGGATCAGGCCAAAAATGGCTCCTCCCAGCAGCAGCTTCGGCCTATAGCTAAAGGCCCAGCTAAGGCACAATCCATTAGCTAAAGCTTAGCCTTCAGCTAACTGACCGTGGCTTCCTATTTGCAAGTACGCAGCTGGAGAATAAGAAGGACAAGGCAAGGGCTGGCCAGCCGCTACATTTGGAAGCAAGGGAGCAGGCACTGGGGCCTCTGAGGCAAGCTCTGGGGACCAGGAAGGAAATGATTGGCATCTCCAGCACAGAAGCCAGTGGACACACACTCAGATCCTATCTCCTGTCTCTGGTTATACAAACGGAGAATGACTTTGTTGAGAGAAGGGCTTAATTTTCCTTTCTTCTCTGGCAGGTAACTCCCCTGCCATTTGGGGCATAGAGATGTTTGTGATGTATCACATTGCAATTGACATGTTTGTTTCAACAGTAAATTAAGTCATCAGACTTGATTAATGGGCTTGGGTTGAAGACTTGAGAGTCATGGAGCTCACCTGACATCCAGAAATAGCACAAGGATTTGCCCAGAAATTTCCACAGCTACAGACAGAGCGCCTTCCTGAAGAACTATGATTACAGATGGGTAGGAGGTGGGGCCCAACCCGCCTGGGAGAAAATAGCATTTTTGTGTAATAACGAGCAACCTAACCTGCAAATCTGTGGCATTCTTCTTGCTTTGTGTCAGGCTTGGATCTGACCTAGTTACTTTTTCACACTGTGGGCTCTAGAAGTTTGTGGGAGTGCCAACAACCACACATGGGGACTTGCTCAGGTCCTGCACTTACAACCCAGAACTGGATGGAAGGAAACAACTGTAACACCTCCCCTGGCTTTTCCACACCTTCAGCCACCCTTTCTCAGGTTTTCACAAGCCTTCAGGACAGCCACGCCCTCAGCTCTTACTGGATCCCACTCCATCCCTACATCTGCTTTCATCTTGTGAATTCTCCCCTTCCTCCTGAGTTACTTTGTTCAGCCTGATGTCGCTGAAAGAACAGAGACGTCAGTACCAATTCTAGCACTGTCATAAGCCAGCTGTGTGACTGTAGATAAGTTGCTTAATCTCTCTGGGCTCCACTGTTGTCCTAGCTAAAGATGAATCCTATCAAAAGCAAAAGTCCTAGTCCTAGGACTCTGCTCCGTCTCCCTTGAGTTGGCCTCAATTTGCACTTTCCAGAATCCTCACTTCTAATGCTTTCTCCTGCCAATTGCTGGCGCAGGTGGGCAGAGGGGCAGGGGTGTGTGTGTGTGACATTTTGATATGCATTCATGAAACATCCATGTCTTTCTCACCCTCATCCTAGTCCTAGTTAATGCTGTCTGAGAGGATAAATGACTCGCCAAGGTGTCATGGCTAGGAACTGATGGAGTTAGAGGGCTGGGGTTTGAACGAAGCCCAGAATCCAGTCCTCATTTAGAAACACACGGCTACATGCTCCATACCAAGTAAAACTGCCATGGCCCTGTTAGGGGGAAGAAGAATGATCCACGTGCCTTTCAGCCATTATTTCAAGTTCACCTGCCACTCTAATGAACTGGATGGGGTTTGAAGGAGCCAAACATCATCACCATGAAGATTCAGAACCACACCATTGCCATTTGGGTAAAGGCTGTTGCTCCCAGAGGACTGAGGTCTACTGTGATCAAACCCAAGCATTTAGTTCAGATTGGAATCCAGAGGCTGAAAAACTCCCCAAGGGCTTCGTTCCCACTGATCACCCTGCTGACGTGGGTCCAAACCACTGCATCTGAAGGACTCCAAGCCTCAGGGATGCCTGCCACCTACAGCTGTTTCACATTCCTTGAGGGTCTAGTCACTATGGTTTCATGACACATCACACCAAAACTTAATGGCGTAGAACAACCACTTGCTGCGTTCATGGATTCTCTGGGCTGGAATATACACAGGGGATGGGAAGGTGGCTTGTCTCTGATGCAAGTTGTCTAAAGCTTCAACTGGCGAGACTCAAAGGCTGGGGACTGGAATCACCTGAAGGCTTGCCCACTGAGAACTCCAGCACCAGGACTAGGAAGACTCCAACAGCCAAGCTCTTTGAGCATCTCTCTCTTTCCCTCCAGCATGGTGGATTCAGTGTGGCTGGACTCCCCATAGGACACCTCAGGGCTCCAAAGGCATGTGTCCCAGCAGAGCCAGGCCGGGTGCAGGCTTTGGCACCATCTATGAAGCAGCTCCAGAAGTCACACAGCAGCATTTCTACCACATTCTATTCATCAAGCAGTCACAAGGTTGAAGGGGGCAGGCAAGGTGGCAGAGGAGCAGATAGGACCCATTTTTGAAAACTATATTCTGTTAAACTTCAGGATTCTCTGAGTCTGGCCCTGATCTCTGGGAGAGTAAGCCCTGGTCATACAGGTTTTGACCAAAGTCAGTTGGTACCAGTGGGGCCTTGGGAATGAAATGAAAGCAACCATTTTTGACTCTGCACCTGGCTGGATGTCTCTAGGCAGTCTCAGCGGTTCCAGCCCTTTGTGCAGGCACAGACACACACACCAGTCCAGATCATCTCAACTCCCACTGATTCTTGTTCCCTGACATCTCTCACACCACCTCTCCTTTCCTTTCCCATTCCTGCCACCCTAATCCCAGTCCTTTGATTTGTTGCCAGTGGCAAAGTCTGCTAATCGTCCCTAATATCCATTTTCTCTTTCTCCTTTTGAACACATCTCTCATTTTTAGCTGGACATAGGACCCCAAATAAAGATTACATTTCCCAGCCTCCCTTGCTAGTAGAAAGGTTTCTGAGGCTAGGCTCTAACTAATGACATCTTTGATGGTTTTAAATCATGACCCCAGAATTCTTTGGTGGTCCTCTCTTTGGGAGGTGGGGTCTAGGTCCCATCCCCTGAATGTAGGCACTGTGATCACTTGACCAAATGTGATTCTATGCCCATCTCTGGATCTAAGTCTTAAGAAATGGGCAGTTTTGGGGGGACCTGGGTGGCTCAGTCGGTTAAGCATCCAACTTTGGCTCAGGTCATGATCTCGCAGTTTGTGGGTTCAAACCTCACATCAGGCTCTGTGCTGACAGCTCAGAGCCTGGAGCCTGCTTCAGATTCTGTGTCTCCTTCTCTCTACACCTCCCCACATTCATTCTCTCTCTCTCTCTCTCTCTCTCTCAGAAATAAATAAAACATTTTTTTAAATTAAAAACAAAGAAAGAAATGGGCAGCTTCCACTTCTGCTCTTGAGACACTGCCCTCAGAACTCAGACACCAAGCTGGGAGGAAGCCAGGCAGCCTCACCGGACGTCCACACAGACACTTCCAACCACAGCGTCGTGAGGAATCAGGTGACAGCATTTGCCCTCAGGTGTGCAAGTGACCAAGCCTGCTGATGGTTCCAGATCTCACCTGTTGAGTACACTGCAGCCTTCGGGCCACCCACACTGCTGCTGTCACGGGCAGAGACGGGCTGTCCCACAGCATCCTGCCTACATTGCAGATTCATGAGGAAAATAAAGGATTGCTCTGTTTTAGGCCATGAAATTAGGGTGGTTTGTCACATAGCCATTGATCACTGGAACGGCATTAAACAGATATGTGCCACCCTCCCTGCACAGGACTACTGATCTCTGAGCTACTTCTTGTGTCTTGAGGAGGGAATGAAAATCTACTTTGTTTAGGCTGTTATGTTATCTGCCACTCATAGCGAAACTTCCTCCTACAGGATACACCACAGCAGTCTTTTACCTGCTATCCTTGTGTCCACACACTTCCAATCCGGCTACCACACTACTCTAACATTTGGCTAATGCTCTATCTTCTGTACTGTGTCCCATTTCCAAGGGAACTCAGTCCAAATTTCTTTGCCTGGCACTCCACGGCCATTGTTATTCTAGCTCTCCTGACCTCTGTATCTCCTGCTACTTCTTTTATTCGTATTTTTCAAGCTATGGTATTTGTACCTCTGGGGATATGGGCAGGGTGCCAGGGGCTACTCAAAGCCCCAGGATAATGTACAGCATGGGGACTATAGTTAATAATACTGTACTGAATATATGAAAATTTCTAATAGATCTAAAAAGTTCTTGTCACAACAAAAACTACCTTCCAGAATCAATTTTACAATGTGGAGGAAAAAGGACTTTTAATTCTTTTCTTGATAACAATTTCAATATTTTTATAAATTAATATAACTGTCCATATATTAAGAATATTGTGTGTGTGTGCATGTGTGTGCGTGCGTGTGTGTGTGTGTGTGTGTGTGTGTTTCAGGTAAAATCTGAAGCCATTTCTTGCTGATGGAAGGCTAATTTGAGCTATATTGCAATGCTCCAGGTCATTCCACCTCTACCAATAGGGGTACTTTGCTATAAAGTTTGAGAAGCATGCTTTTGTCACTTAGAAATGCATTCAACTGTGGGGTGATTAAGACTTAAAGTTAGCTTACACAGTACTAACTGAGGAGTTGGCAGTTGACTGCCCCTGATTCAGGCGCTCATTAACCTTGGAGCCGGGGACTGTGGGATTGCCTCACCCCTTCCTTCATACTTGTCCACAGGTCATTTCCTGGGCCTTTCCTTTCTGCTGTCACAAAATGGTTGCTGTAGCTCCAGACAGCAAATCCATGTTCAAGGCAGTTAAAAGACAAGAGGATAGAGGGTTGCTAGTCTCATTCCTATTAGGAATGAGACCATTCCTAATGGTCCTATTCCTAGGAATAGTCCCATTCCTATTAGGCCAAGCAAAATCCTTCTGCAAGCCCCTATGAGATCTTTACTTAATTCTCACTGGTCAGAACAGTTACACGGTCACTTCAGGATGAAAAAGAGGCTAGCAACATGAGTCAACCAATCAGCTGGGGCTGGGCAGCTTGTGTCATTCCCGTCACTCCCGTCAATTTCCCTACCTTCAATTAGTGTTCTATCAGCAAAGAGGAAAGGGGACTAGATGTGGGGGAAGCACTTAGCGACTGTCACAGTACCCTTCTCTCCAGCCAAATTGGCTTTCTGGTTGATCCTAGAGCCTGACACATAATAGGGGCCAAAGAAACAAGCCACTATCATTTGGGGGAGCAGAAATGGCAAATGTGCAGCACACACGGTCTCCCCTCTCCCAAACGCACCCTTAGTCTCAGGTGGAGGGCCCCCTTGCCCGCTGGAGCCCAGTATTATTGTGAGCCGAAGGGAAAGCCATGTCCCTCCAGACACAGAACCCGGCATCTGGGAGCGACCGAAAGAACTCTCTGTCCAGGTCGCAGATCCATTTCCACTCACCCCCAGAGAAAAAGGGAAGTGTCTGTGAGGGCATTTCTCGAGGACACCACCTCTCAAATATTCAGCAAAAGTAGAGATTTCGACCCAGCCCAATGAACACCGTACTCATTAAGCACAATTTTCTTTGCATTTGCAGACTGAAATCAGAACTAAGGACTCAGAGCAGTTTGAGCTGTACTTCAATTACCCAGTCTGTTGTGTTCAGAGCGGCTGAAGACTCCTTGGAAATGGCAGAGGTGCTGCCTTAGAAGTAAGACGGGCTTTATTTTTTCTATAGGTGCTTTTTGAGAAGACTCCATGGTCTGTGGAAGAAAGAAGTGAGACCGGAAGGGCTTGTAGTTCGTCACCTCCAGAGCTGGCCACTCGGCCTGTTGCTTTGACTTGGCACCACGAGAGAGAGGGAGGGGCCCCGTGGTTCCTTTCCAAGTTTTCCCCATGCCTTCCCTCTGCATACAGGAAGGCGCACATGGGGCCAAGACACAGATCATTGAACTTGAGAAGGAAAACGCAGGAGCCCTCATCCAACCCAGAAGTCATAAAGGAACAGCAGAAAAGTTCTCTAATGTACGGGGTGGGTTTCCGTAGTCGTCTGCCAGGCTACATTTCTGAATCATCTCTTAACACTTGGCAAAGAGGCTGAGATGTTGAAAACTCCCTTTTTGGCCAGAGAACTGGAAGGATCATATCTGTAAACAACAATGGGTTTTAACTTTTTTGTATTATAGTAACTTTCACTTTAAACTAGTCGATGTTTTAACAGGAACACTCTCTTAGGTTGAAGTTTTTACCTATTCCTCAAGTCACCTGACCAAGCAGGTTTCCAGAAGTGACAGGACTTTCTTTAAATCCTTAATATTTGGACTCCCTTAATATGATGCTTGTAGGTGATCAGACTCTGTATTTTCTTTTTTTTTTAATGTTTTTTTTTTTAGAGAGAGAAAGAGAAAGAGAGAGAGAGAGAGAGAGAGAGAGAGAGAGAGAGAGAGAGAGAGAAACAGAGCACAAGCAGGGTAGGAACAGAGAGAGAGGGCCTCTAAAGCAGGCTCCAGACTCTGAGCTGTCAGCACAGAGCCCGATGCAGGGTTCGAACTTATGAACTGTGAGATCATGACCTGAGCTGGAGTCAAACACTCAACCGACTGAGCCACCCAGGCACCCCCAGACTCTGTATTTTCTGATGCTCTCTTGGCGGTGGTAGCAAGTTCATTGGTATTTTTTGAATACTAACTTTGTGCTAACGGTGCTGGCCCTGTGGAGAAAACAAAGGGAGGCTATGAGTCACCACCTAATTGCATAGAATATAATTTCATGCTAATTATTAGGCTGAATTTCTTAGACCTATTTAAGATTGATTAAATGATGATTAAGCATTCAATGGGTACTTCGTACAATTATGAAATGATATTGCAGATCTATAGAGATATGGATAACTGTGTTTATATCCGGGGACTGCTGTAACAAAGTACTTGTCACAAATTTTGGTGGCTTAAAGCAACAGACGTTTATTCTCACAGTTATGGAGGACAGAAGTCCAAAATTGAAGTGTCAGAAAGAAAATGAAAACAGTAATTCAAAAAGATATACGCACCCCTACGTTTATTGCAGTATTGCTTACAATAGTCAAAATATGGAAGCAATCCAAGTGTTCATCGATAGATGAAAAGATAAAGAATATATAGTATATATATCATGGAATATTAGTCAGCCATAAAAAAGAATGACATCTTGCTATTTGTGACAACATGGATAGACCTAGAGGGTATTATGCTGAGTGAACTAAGTCAGATACAGACAGACAAATACCATATGATTAAACCCATATGTGGAATCTAGAACACAAAAATAAAAATCAAAAGAAAGCAAAAAGAGACCCCAAAATACAGAGAATAAACTGATGGTTGCTAGAGGGAAGGGGGAAAAGGGGAGGGGCAAAATGGGTGAAGGGGAGTGGGAGATACAGGCTCCCAGTTATGGAATGAGTACATTCTCTGACACTCCCCCAAAAACAGTGGGATCTTTGTCCCCTCCCCTTGAATCTCAGTGAGCTTGTGACTTCTTTGACCAATACAGTATGGCAGAAATGATGTTATATGACTTCCACGGCTAGATCACAAAAGGCCACACAACTTCTACCCTGTTTACTCATAGAACCTCAAGGCACCACATAAGAAGTCTGACTACCCTGAGGCCACCATGTTGTAAGGAAGTCCAAGTCATGTGGAAAAGCCACAGGTAGTCAACAATCCCAACTGGGCTCAAAACTCCAATGAACTCAACCCAGGTGCTAGCTCTGTGAATGAAGAAAGAAGCCTGCAGTTGTTTCCAGACCCCAGACATTCCAATTATCCTCAGCCATTTGAATTTTCCCAGCTGAGGTCCCAGCCTTCATAGAGCTGAGGCAAGCCATCCTGATATCTCCTGTCCAAACTCCTCGCCCAGAGAATTCACGAGCCATAACGAGGTGGTTGCTATTTTGCACATTTTATGTCTTGTGTGGCAATAAATCATGAATAAACATTATGTACAGTATAGTCATATTTTTTAAAAAGTATGAATGTATGTGCATGCACAGGAAATACCTAGGATGTTTGACCCCAAACTATTAACAGAGATTATTTGGGGGGGACGGGTATACTCTTATTTATACTTTTCTCTATTTTTAAAGATTTTATTTTTAAGTAATCTCTACCCCCAATGTGGAGCTCCAACTCACAACTCCCAAGACCAAGAGTCACATGCTCCACAGACTGAGCCAGCCAAGTGCCCCTATACTTTTCTGTATTTTTTAAATTCTTTAAAATGAGGTCATATTACTTAATCAGGAAAAAAGAAAATGATTTTCATGTAGAAAAAAAGATACCACTGAAATATGGTGGTTGTGTTTTCAGCCACAAGCAATGAAAGACTCCTGGTGAAGGCTGGGGCATCTCTGTACTGTAACCATAATCGACACACCAATTATTTTGCAATCAAAGCTTGTTTTAGCTAAGTAAACTACTAATCACAGGGCAGAGTCTAGTCTCTTCAGAGCTGTGCCTCATGGAAGTAGCAGTAACTGAAAAGGAGGTTCGGGCACTCCTCTGGCACTCTCCTTCTTCAGGTGGCCGGGCCCAGAGCTCAGACAACCACCTTGTTCTTTGGTAATGGGGGAAGGCAGTGGTTATGCAGCGGTTTAGGGAGGGGAGCAGGTGGAAAGCACAAGAGAAGTGGGTGTGAACAAAGGGCCTAGAAGATGGAGATGGGACGCTGTGGCTTCCGTCTCCTGTCAGGGAAAGGGACAGTGTACGCATTTCCAATGGCTTGGCATAGGGGTACCCCCACACGCCACAGAACCGGGGCTGTGTGCTGCTGACGTTATGTCTGCCACAGCTGACGACGTTTCTAACATAAAGTGTGTCACTGGAACACATCCTTTTCCTTCAGAGACGTAGTATTCAAAGGTTAACAACACGTCCTGCCAAGAGCACAAACCCCACTCTTGGCATGACAAATGAGGCCTTGGCCCTCTTGAATGGCCACACTTTAGAAACCGAGGGAAAGCAGAGAGAAGCAAAAGGCCACAATTGAAAAGAACAGTCCTTGTGACTTCCACAAAAAAATGTCAGAATGGAGCCAAGGGTGAGTTAAGTATTATATGCACAGTTTCTACGGAAACTTGAAAAGCAAATAGTGCATCAGGGAGGAAGGCACTCATTACACAGATAAGTTCCCAATCCCAGGGACCAGCCCTCCTTTCCAGCTTCTATAGAACACTCCGTGGCAAGGTTCCCAGGCACAAAGACACCCAGGGGCCTCCATCATGGTAGAGGGAATCTCAAGAGACCAGGAAAGAAGTGGGTGCCAAGGTGCTTTGCGCTCTGCTGGGCCAACATGAGACACTTTCTGTGTAGCCCCCAAGATGCTATCACTCTATTAACTCTATTAACAGCCAGTAGCCACTTCTGCTAAATTTGTAACCTTACGTGTGCCCATTTGCCCATCAGCAGGTAGTCTGGTTAACTACTAACTAAAGTTAACTAAAGTTAACTACTTACGTGGCTCTGGTTTCTAGAGAGGAAGACACACAGTGGAAAGCAATGCAAGTACTCCCAGCTCCTTCCTTTTGTTCTTCCCATCGCATTGTCTTGATGAAATGAAACCTCTTCAACTCACAGGCAAGGCAGTGGGTGTAGGGAAAGCCCCAAACCTACCAACTTTATAATTTATATGATATGATACTCTCTGCCTGTTCTGAGGCCCCTCTGATTGGCCTTCAGTTATTTATACATCTCTGACAGTTTCACACTCCACCCTCACTAACCTTTCCCGGGCCAGAAAAATCTCACTCTAACTCATTTCCCAGTGACCTTTGTTCTCACTCACAAGTCCTGAGGATCACAGCACACCCTTACCCCACCCCATTTTAGTGCATATGTGGGTGTATTCTCTTTCTTTAATATCCTTATGAAATTTCATAGCTTATTTTATATATATTTAATGTTTATTCCCGTGTGTTCATTTTTTGCTATTAGTGTGATGGTTTTTTCCTCTATGTTTTATAACTGATTATTATTTGAATATAAGGAAGCTTGATTGAATTTCTTTGATAAATAAGATTTGTTTTCTATCTACAACTATTGCCTTCCAGAACACAGTTGGGGAATGCTACAGGGGGTCAGAATGTTATATGTGGTGACAGTGTAATTCTTTATGAAAATATGAATTCATAGTAGTGAAATCTGCTTTATTCTGCATTTTGATATATTATACTACAAGTTTCTCTCCAATAGAAATAGCTCCTGTTTTCTCATTACAGGACACACTATCTATTTTCATAGTGCAAACACAACGTTCAGCTTTAGTAATGGAGTCACATATGTCTGTTCAAAGATTGAACTTGTTTCAATATGCCTTTGTCCACTGAAACTCTGCATCTATGAAACGTAAAATCCTAATGCATTCATGTTTTTAAGCAGAAGATGAGAAGGCCTCTATGTGGTTCATCACTCACCAAAATAAAATAAATCATAATTAATTGTGGCTATTTTAGCACATATAGAATCTGTAGATCAGAGATAGTATAGTTATTTACCCATACCAACCCTCTTTCAAAAACCTATGAAGAGAACAATGGGCAAGAGAAGTATATCACCATCTGTGTACAAAGGAGTAAGCGACACATCCATACGTATAGAATAGCTCTACAATGATATACAAAAAACTGTCATCAGTGGTAGCCTCTGGGGGGGAGACTGGAAGATATAGGCAAACAGGAGACTTACTTTCCATCGTGAACTCTCTTGCACTCTCTGAATTTTCTATCACACACAGGTATTGTACTACTAATAAGCTTCTGCGTCAAGAAGATACTGAGGAACAGTAATATTTTATGGGTAGCAATGGTATGGTGAGAATGAGATGGGAATTTCTTAAATTTGCAAATGGGACATAAGTTGGTATGATTGCATTTGACATGTCAGAAGCCTCAAAAAGTTCCTTTCTCTGCATTTCTGATTCTTTATGTAGGATAGACTCCTAGAAGCAGAATTACTGCCTGTGGTAGGCATAACAATGGTTTCCTCAAATGGTCCCACATGTCCAAATTTGGAACCCATGAAGATGTTATGTTACACGGCAGGAGGGAATCAGGTTGCAGAGGGAATGGAGGCTGTTAATCAGACGGTTTTGAGATGGAGAGGCTATCCTGGGCTATCCAGGTAGTTCCAATGTAATCACCAGGATCTTTATTAAGTGAAGGAGGGGGACAGAAGAGTCAAAGTAATGCAGTATAAGAAGTCAGCCAGCCATTGCTGGCTTTAAAGATGGAAGGGGCCATGAGTTAAAGAATGTGGGCAGTTTCAAGGAGCTGGAAAAGGCAAGGAAATGAATCTTTCCCTGGAGCCTCCAGAATGCATGCAGCCCTGGAAATACCTTGATTTTAGCCCAGTGAGACTCATTTTGGACTTCTGCAGTCCAGAACTATGCTGTTTGTGGTTTAAGCCATCAAGTCTATGCTAATCGGTGACAGCAGCAATGGAAAACTAATACACTGTGTCAAAGAAATACTCATTTATAAGAATAAAAATCTGGAGAGAATCTAAATGTCCATTAACAAAGAAATAGAAAGTAAATGGTGCCATATTTATACGAAAGAGATTTTGAAATTTTTCAAATGTTTATGAGAGCATATTAAGTTGAAAAAGCAGTTTATAAACCTGTATCTGGTTCCAGTTATAGAAATTATATACTCATATATACATCACTTCAGTCAGGGTTCAGCTGCAGAAAAGAGAAATTACTCAAGGCATTTTGAAGAGAAAGAGACATAAAAAAAATCAGACCCATACAAAATCATGGGGGAAACCATAGGAGAGGGGCTCATGAAGCCTCTTGAGAGGTCGGCCAAGCTATGGGGGTCCACCCAGATCACCAAGGGGAGTGCCAGATGGAGCCCTAGCCTGGGGTCACACATCCAAAGGCAGTGGAGAGATGGCCCCTTTTCTTCCCTTCCTTTTCTCATAACCACTGCATTCTACTCATATGGTACAAAGAATGCTTAAGTGTAATCCCACATTTTTCTGCTTCCATATTTATAAACGAGAAACAAATACCAAAGAATCTATTGGTGTTAAGAATGCATGCTCTGACTGATGAATGGATAAAGATGATGCGGTTTATACATATGATGGAATACTACTCAGCAATGAGAAAGAATGAAATCTGGCCATTTGCAGCAATGTGGATGGAACTGGAGGGTATTATGGTAAGTGAAATAAGTCAGGCAGAGAAAGACAGATACCATCTGTTTTCACTCATATGTGGATCTGGAGAAACTTAACAGAAGACCATGGGGGGGAGGGGAAGGGGGAAAAAAAGTTACAGAGAGGCAGGGAGGCAAACCATAAGAGACTCTTAAATACTGAGAACAAACTGAGGGTTGATGGGGGGCGGGGGGGAGAGGGGAAAATGGGTGATGGGCATTGAAGAGGGCACTTGTTGGGATGAGCACTAGGTACTGTATGGACGCCAATTTGACAATAAATCATATTAAAAAATAAAAGAAAAAAAAAGAATGCATGGTCTGGAGTTAGATGACCCAGATTTAAATCCAGCTTGATCTTTGCCTACATGACCCTCACTCTTGGTGCCTGAGCACCATTGTCAGTAAAGGGAAAGATTTCAGTGCCTTCCCCACAGGGTTTCCTGAGGGTCCAACCATATTAGGGAGCCAAGCACTCAGCAGAGAGTAAGGTAAAACTGCTCAATAAATGGTAAATGGTATCATTTTTATAATACTTTCCTATACTTATCAGGTATTATTTATCACGTATTAATTTTATCATCATAGAAACAAAAACCCCATTTTGGGAAAATCCAAGCTGGATGTTAAACTTCCAAAAATAATCATGGTCTGAAGGAAAAAATAGAAATTTTATTTTATTTATTTATTTATTTATTTATTTATTTTTTAAATAGAAATTTTAAAACTTGTTGCCTTGCATCAGTTTCTGTCCACTGTATATCTGCTTCCTGTTGATAAGGGAAATAATAAAGACACAGGTTCTATTTAAAAGTAGAGAGTCCATAGTCTATTTTCATTCTCAAGGCTATTCATTCTGGATGGCAAATGTCACTCTCAATCTTTTGCATAAAAAGAACCCTATTTTGTCATTTGACAATGAATGAATACGTTTTGCGGGACAAAGGGAAGAATTTGTGATAATAAAAAGGGATAAAGAAGATAACTGGTTTTCAGTTAAGATTGATTTGCTACTTTGACCATTGATTATACAGCCATCTAAATATGGACATTTATAACTGATTAAATGTAAACTCAGAGGCCACCCAGTCTGGTCCCCAGATTCAGGCACCACTATCTCTCCTTATGGGACAGGGATCCTGAAGAAATATGTTTGACAGTTTACATTTTCACATACATCCTTTGTCACTTGGTGCCATGGTCTGTCTCCCTTGGGTTAATAGCTCCAGATTCTCCTGCCAAAATGAGAATATAAATCCGGTGCTCTTAGCATTGTCCTCTGCTGCAGAGGATATCATCAAAGAGCCACAGGAGATGATTTAGTTTATAACAGCCATGCCTTTTAATTAATGTTAAAACTTCCATGCTCGTATGAGTCAGGTTTTACTCCTTCCAAATCCTCAGCACGTTTGTGAGTTGGAAATACATTCAGCAGAACATAGACAGTAGGTAAACCATGACTCTCACTGAATTTCAGCATGGCATATTTTATGGCTTGTCCTTTTCCCACCTCAAACAACCTCATGGTCTCCAGAGACGAAGAAGCATCCAAGTACATGAACTTTAAAGGACTTAAGTATAAACCCCAATAGGAAGTGATTTTACTTTTATTTCCAAATTCCATTACACACAAAGGAAGTAAAGCTATTAATTTGGTCAGCATTACAGATAAGGACCAAGCAGGAAATGACTTCTCATATGACATCATCCAGGGCCCGTGTCAGAGCAGTGATGGGCGGGGCCTATCCTTTGGCCCTTACAGATCTTTCCCAGCCTTTTCTGAATGAAATGGTACAGGCAGGGCCAAATTTAATTAAGTTACCGCAACATGGATTGTTCTGCTCTGTGGGACTGTAATGTAGACATTAATAATGAAAGAAACCAAGAATGAGAAAAGAGGAAAGGTGGGGGGAAGAAGTTAAAGCCCTTATTGTTTAGTAAGATAAACCTTAGCTGGAGAAGCCAGTGAATGTTCCTAGGAATTTTATATTCTAGTTAAGTAACTGTGTCCTTGTGTCATTTTTAATAAGAGCATTTCAACCTTAGAGAATACTTGAGATGGTGCTCGATGGAAATCACATTCGTCTCACACCTGCACCATTAATTACCAGGCATGAGGATGCAGGAGAAAGACAAGCGGACTCAAATCCCAGTTTACATGACTCTGGGCAAGTTACTTAGTTTCTCCACCTGCAACATAGGTCCATTAACACCTACCCCCCCCCCTCCCCGGGGTTGTTGGGAGAATTAAATGAGATGATGCTGGGAAATGCCCAGCACAGCTGGACCTCTATAATGTTTGCAGTTTCTCCCATGACTGCTTAGTAGATAACCAATTGGTTTTTGCGAGGGCTTTTTAGATTTTTTTCTTTAAATTGTGGTAAAAAAATATACATGACATAAAATCTGCCATCTCGCTCCTTTCTAAGTGTGCAGTTTAGTAGTATTAAGTACATTCCCACTGTTGTGCAACCGACCTCCAGAACTCTTTTCATCTTGCAAAACCGAAACGCTATACCCATTAAACATCTCCCATTTCCCCCTCTCCCCAGCCCCTGGCAACCACCATTCTATTTCCTTTGTGAATTTGACTACTCTAGGTACCACATATGAGTGGAATTTGCCTTTTTGTGACCAGATTATTTCAGATAATCAGTTTTTTGGATCACTTGTTTTGACCTGACAAATACGCTCAGACAAAAGTTTTGGCAGCTGCATGTTATATTGCAATATTGCACGATTATCCAACTATTTAGGCAACATGTGACTTTTCAAAAATAAAGGTGATCCATTATGAGTTAGACCATGTAAGTTGCATGGGTGGATTTTACACTAGTATGGTCCATTCCCAAATCACCTGCTACCACTTGTGCCTTATCCCTTTAACTGCTTTGTAAATTTCTGGAGGTCAGGTGGTGCCTGGCATGTATTAAGAGTATGGTAGGGGCTCCGGGGAGGCTCAGTTGGTTGAGCGACCGGCTCTTGATTTCAGCTCAGGTCATGAACTCACGGTTCGTGAGTTTGAGCCCCGCATTAGGACTCTTTGCTGACAGTGTGGAGCCTGAGATTCTCTCTCTCTCTCCCTCTCTCTCTGCCCCTCCCCCAAGTGCATGAGCATGTACTCTGTCTCTCAAAATAAATAAATATTTTAAAAAAGAGTAATAATGGACTAATAATAAATCAATGGATTCAGGTCCAGTTTTATGAACTGTTAGCAAGAAAATGTCCATCATAGGGTATTTCCTTTACTACTGATTCTGTGCCACATCTTTACTCAACAACTGATGTTACTTACAGAATCCAGAAGAGATCAACTTTTGGATCATGGGCACTTCTGTGTCCCATCAGCTTCTTAATGTCAACACATGTCAGATTTGTTTAGTTTTCAAATTCTGTAGTACTAATTGATTTTTTTTTTTTAATTTTTTTTAACGTTTATTTATTTTTGAGACAGGGAGAGACAGCATGAATGGGGGAGGGTCAGAGAGAGAGGGAGACACAGAATCCGAAACAGGCTCCAGGCTCTGAGCCATCAGCCCAGAGCCTGACGCGGGGCTCGAACTCACGGACCGTGAGATGGTGACCCGGCCGAAGTCGGACGCTTAACCGACTGCGCCACCCAGGCGCCCCACTAATTGATTTTTAACAGCAGGACTCGCAAAGATTTAAAACATTAAACTATTCAGAACTGGCCAGGGTGAAAAGAAATAGGGGCTCAAATACAGTGCTAGTAGAAATGTAAGCCTTTAAAAGGGCAATTCAAAACTTTTTGTAACTCCCTCCCCTCCCCTTAACTCTGCAAGTTAATTTCTAGTTAGTTTATTCCACAGAGATGGTCGTACAAATGTTCACCGTACAAATGCGGTAAACTGAATAATGGTCCCCGAGAAATGGCTACATCCTAATCCCCAGAACCTGAGAAATTGTGAATATGTCATGTTCATGACAGGGGGTAATAAACACTGCAGATAGAATTAAGGTTGCTAATCAGCCGACCTTAATATAAGGCGCTGCTGGACTATACCAGGCGGTCCTAGTACTTAAATGTGTATTTAAATGTGGATGAAGAAGGCAGAAGAGTCCACGTAGGAGTGACTCAATGTTCGTGTGAAAAGACTCAGCCAACATTTGCTGGTCTTTAAGACGGAAGGGAACCAGAGGCCAGAGGGGATGTAGCAGCTTTTAGAAGCTAAAAAAGGCAAGAGAAAGGATTATCCCCAAGAGCCTCCAAAGACAAAGGCAGCCCAGCTAACACCTTGATCTTAGCTCAGTGAGATCAGTTTTGGATTTCTGACCTCCAGAACTGGAAGGCTATAAATTTGTGTCGCTTTAAGTCACCAGGTTTGCGATAATTTGTTACAGCAACAATGACCAATACAATGACTATAGATCTTCTGAGTAACATCATTGTGACAAAATTTGTAAGCAACCCAAAGCCCATCAATAAAATCCAAATAAAATATTATGTCATTACTGTGGATGCCTTTTAGCAAAGAGACAACTACTTGAGGTAACCTCTCTCCCTGGTTTTGGCAAGTGCTTGCTAATCAGTTTAAAATAAAAGAGAGGGGAAATAGAGCAAATAATTCAGTTAATAAATGGCCCTGCTTGTAAATGCACAGCAAATATAACACAACACTGAGATGATAGTACCTTTGGGTCACGCAGTCTTATCTCATCCTTACAATAAATCTATAAATATGCCAAGCACTGTGCTAACCATGGGAAAGTACAGAGAAAAGAAGCTGACTGAGTAGAGAAGGGGGAGAAGCAGGCAAGAGAATTCTATTAAATGCAAGAAATGCCAAGGCAGAGGAAAGTATGGGCACCTCGGGAGCACAGGGAGGCGTACCTAACTAAGTCAGGGTGGTAGGTGGGACAGGGAGAGCTGCCAGGAGGAGGAAATGCCTGAACCCAGTCCCATTGGACTGGGAGCAGGAGTCAGCCAGACAAAGAAGACTTGGAAGGCCTTACTGGCAGAGGAAACAGCTTACAAAAGGCTAGCTGGCATGATGTCCCGTGTGGTGTGTGTGGGTGGGGTGGCACAGGAGAAAACCAGTAAACTCGAAAACGCTACACAAAGACGTTTACAGAATTAGCTGTTTTGCATTCTCTGAACCTCAGTTTCCACAACTTCATAATGGAATCATAAAACCTTCCTTGCAGGAAAGGATTCAGGGATCTGCCCAGAGTCTCGGGGCCAGAATAGGAAGAGCTGGCTCGTGGGGGTCCCTGCCCCACACTCTTTCCTCCAAGCCACGGCTGCTCCCAGGACAAGTCCCTCTGCCCAGGCAGGCTGGAACCATTTCCGGTTCTCTAAAGCCTCAATGGATAAAAAAATGAAAGCCATTTTGTGGTATATTTTAATCATTTATATTTAACAGATCACTGCTCTTAACACATACAAAATACAATGAAATAAAATTGTGTTATTCAAATGGATGACAGACTAAAATTATACTAATTCATAGTTCATTGCAGGCCATGTGTTCTGGTAATGGAACATTTAAATTTATATAATGAATGTTTTCTTCTTTCAATCCCTTCACTGATTGTCTCGGACTCTCCATAAAACCTCATTTAGAGAGAATCTTTGAGCGCCTTGGAGAATGAGAAGCCTAAGCAGCCTGCCAGTGCTAGGCCCTGTTTATACTGCCTTTAAGAAAGAAAGCAAAATTGTGCATCAGAATTAACGGGGGGGGGGGGGGGGGGGGGGGGGGGGGGTGCGGGGGGGGGGGGGT